>NC_084992.1:18167507-18317507 GCF_963691925.1 Scomber scombrus | reverse complement strand
ACGTACACACACTCCTATGCAAGCATACAGAACGATAGGCAGAAACAGAGAGGAAGATGCTTGTACATTATAATTAAGCAACAGAGACGTGACAATGATTAATTCTACAAACACTCATTCCAACCAAATGCTTGCGCACACACACACACACACACACACACACACACACACACACACACACACACACACACACACACACACAAAGATGCAGCAAATCTTCCCATCGCAGCAAACTTGATGACAGCCGAAAACTAACGACAACCCCAACAGAAAAAGTGCTTATGTGAAGTACAGCAGGGGAAACACTCAGCGTGAGGAGGTCGTACTTAGCCGAAGACACTGTGGGGTTTTTTTTTCTTTTCTCCTGAGTCTGGAGATGAGAAAACTTGAAGCTGGAGGGTTTACACTTTCTGGCCAAGCCACAAAGTCAACAGTATCGACTACAGTGTCAACAATCAATGACGAAAAAAAATCATTTTGGCATCTCTGCTTCAGGTTAGAGCCAAACATGTGGGTCCTCATTTGTATAAGGCATGCATACAGTACACAATGAATAGAGATTAGTTCTAGCTGAACATACACAATCGGTGAAAATGTGACTGTGGCTGATCACACCATTAAATCAGAGCTGTGACTCGGATGTGTCACAACATTGACTGAGGCCCCAGGTGTCCCAAATAATTTAAAGCAGAGCTGACCTTTGGTACAACCTGGGGCTGTGTAGCTTTCTGGTCAT
The DNA here is from genome assembly GCF_963691925.1 of Scomber scombrus. Lineage (NCBI taxonomy): Eukaryota > Metazoa > Chordata > Actinopteri > Scombriformes > Scombridae > Scomber > Scomber scombrus. The sequence continues at coordinate 18,316,771 of NC_084992.1, read as the reverse complement.
AATTACTGACCCAATGTGTTGATCATCTGCATTAGCTCTGCTGTGTTCATGAAGGTGACAGGAAGTCTGTTTTATTTACAGTGACCACTTAAGCTATAGAGTCTGGGCAATCTTTCTAAGCAGTACCATATATCAGTCTTCTCTTCTACCAACAACTGGTATGTGACAATGCCACTTGTATCAGTTAAAACATTGCACTCCTTTTATTGAATTGCTGCTATTTATTCTTTTATCTGCTATTTATTCTTTCATTCTTTCTTTTTTTTTAATCAAGTGTACTGCAGAGATGCCTTTGAAAGTGTCGTTATAAATTGTATAATGACCATAAAGACTATTCATTCATTCAACTGTTTACACACACATAGTCTCATGATACCAGACAATCGGACATCTCCATCTACTGAAATCTGGGGATTTCTAAATGCATGGTAGTTGTGGTCACCGTCCCAATATGAAGGGCCTAAAGACTTTGAATTGGTACTGCAATGCAATGTTGTTTTTTCAAACTCTCTGATTGTTTCCACCCAATTTTAACAATGAAGCCTGGGAGGTTGTCTTCAGTCTCTATGAGTAAAGCATTTAGTGACCTGAGAGTCTAAAACACACAGCATCCACAGCATAATCCTTACCATGAGCCAAAGTAAGAACAAATCACATCAATACTAAACCAAACACTTAACCCAATACAATACATCCCCTCATACTTGGCCTAGCCTTAAGCTTAAAAGTGGTTGAGTATGGTGAGTCACAAAGCAAGCTAATATATAACTAGAGAAACTCAGGACTTAAATCAATAAATAACTGAACTTAATCTATACTTGCCTGTCTTGATTATATCATGAATGTAAATGTAACAAAACAATGTGAAACACAAAGAAAACCTGGGATACTATGTGAAAGCAAGGCTACAGAAAGATGTTCTACTGCCTAAACAAACAAATGGCCAGCATGGCAAGAGTAATGGGTACAAATGGTGAGGTCTCACCCACTTTGTCACCTCATACTTTGGTCTTTGTTGTTTAAAAATGCAGAACTGGTAGCAAAGCAAACAAAGTCTTTTTCTCCCGATCCTATTCTCAGATCTCAATTCAGGTTATCTGCACTCATTAAATATTGGAATCATTTTCTGTAAGGTATGAGGAGTTACTGCACTAAAAACCATGGCTGAATAAGTGAAAGTGATAGTGGAAACACTGAATTATTTAATTATAGTACTTAAGAATATGTGCTTAAAGTAGATCTGTCATTTCATGGCAGATATTAGTTCCATTCAATAAGACCAGTGTTGCCATGAATACCAAGCTGGTGTATTAAAATCAAAAAAACATGCTCAGCACGTCAAAGACTAGACTGGTCTCCAAACTCCATAGCTTCAATATCTAACATATTGGTCCTTGTTAAGTATTCTACAATGATACTATCAAGCTACTTATCCATAGCAAACTAAATGGTTCCTTTTTTGATGATGTTCCCACCTGTATCTGTGCATTGTTATTACAATATGTGGACTATGTCTGCAATGTGGTTGTAACCTCCATCTATCTAACTATCTACTGCCACTTACCTGAGTCCAGGTCGTAGGGGAAGGACGTTAATGTAGTCCTTTCCCAGCTTCTCCTGGGGTCCATAAAAGCATTAGCAGGCAAAATGTGTCATTTTTATGCTTCGCCTTTGTTTGGATGAAAAAAAAGAGATATAACATGTTAGTTAGTGAGCTTTAGAGATGCTGGTAGGCGACTATTGTCACCAAGTATAAGCAAATACCTCTGTTCCCAGTCTTTGTGCTAAGATAAACTAACCACCTGCTAAGCTTTAGCTTCGTATTTTTCTGTTCAAATATGAGAGCGGTAGAAATATTTTCATCTAACTCTCTGCAAGAAAGTGAATAAGAGTATTTCCTCTGATGTTTTTCTTCATTTAAGAACAGCTTAAAAGCTAATGACTGCTAAATAATGCACAGGCTAGTACTTGATGAAGTAAGTAGTGGTGATTTTGATATACTGATTAATATTTGAATTAACTAATTGCCGGTCAAATGACTGTCAAATCAGAAATTTTACAACAGCTCTAATGTTGCTCATCCAATCAGAACTAAGAGCTATCGCCTTCAGGATGTGAGATTTACGATTAGCTCCGATTGGGTGTGTTTTTGCAGCTGTGCCAGAATGGACCAGCTGAAAGTGTACAAAGGTAAAGGTGGGGAGACACCCTCCATGTGTGATCTGCATGAAAACCATGCAGCAATAGATGCAGGGTTCTCTCCTGGTTGTCCTCCTGTTCTCTCTCTCCGCAAACTCTTAATACACGTGATTCAGTAATGGAGATTAATGCACACTGGCACAGGAACAAGTTCAACACACACACACACACACACACACACAGACTGAGGGTGTGATGGAGAGGAAGGCAGAGTGTGAATATAAAGCAATAAAGTGTGTGTTGAGGGGTGTCCTGGGCGGAAAGAAACGAGGGCAGAGATGAAAGATAGATTGGATTCAGAAACAGGAAAGTGCAGCACTGACCAGCCCAACGAGCAACAAACAAAGGGTTACACAACGGAGTCTTTCACACACACGTGCACACACACACACCCACAGATTGTGTGTGAACTCCATCAGGTAAGTGAGGCGGTAAAGAGGTTGCAACATCCAGTCTGACTACCTAAACGCTTTTAGGTCAAGGTTATGGATTTATGATAGCTCCACTGAGCATTGTGGGATGCACATGCATACGCGCTCACACACACACACACACACACACACACACACACACACACACACACACACACACACACACACACACACACACACACACACACACACACACACACACACACACACACACACATACATGCATACACACATCAGCAGATGGACACCAACAAATACAAAACCTCTTCATTTATGCAGGATGTAACCAGGATGACAGGATGAGTTTACACAAGCACTGACTACTGTTACTGTCGTGTGAGTGAGTGTGTGTGTGTGTGTGTGTGTGTGTGTGTGTGTGTGTGTGTGTGTGTGTATGTGTGTGTGTGTGTGTGTGTGTGTGTGTGTGTGTGTGTGTGTGTGTGTGTGTGTGTGTGTGTGTGTGTCAGATGAACACATGTCATCGTTCAGCCCCAGTTTCTCAGTGACAGACAGCCAAGTGCTATGGAGTTACAGCCTGGCCTCGTTCACACAACACACACACACTTTTATACCTGCAAACACACACACAAACAGCCTGCCTGAGGGCTGAGGTTACAGTGGCCTATTTACAAGGCAGATTAGGTCACTATTGGGTGGTGAGGACACAATAAACATGCAGGTAGAGGACAGGGACACATTAACAAAATGAGTACTATATTGATGTATATATAAATCTATTTTTGAGCTGAGTTTGTTTATGTGACACATAAAACCAAGAAAAAATTGACATATTTTTGTTTATAAAGAATACATTTATAAAACCATCTGATTTCATTCATTCCTAGACACAATTTACACCCGAATTCATCCAAAAACAATGATATAAAAGTTTTTTTTTTAGAAAAACAATACCCAAAATGTGAGCCTGAACCAAGAAGACGGACAGGTTTAAAGACTGGACATAAAGGGGAATTCCACAAAATGTACACATCAAAGTCTGTTTACAGGTCTAGGGAGTGCTAATAATGAATGTGCCTTGTTTTCTACTGTCGAGAGGCTAACAAACACTCCTGTGTCAAAAGTCTCACAGAGTCATACAGAAAATTAGACAAGCAGCCAGTGCCTCCATATCAGGTACAGGCTATGAATTGTCCCTGAATCCACTTAAAATAAATGGTGGGACTTCCTGGCACAGCAGCTACTAAACTGGTTTGAATCCTATCTAAAGGACAGGGACTAATTTGTGTCTATAGGTAATTACACATCTGAGCAGATAAAACAATGACCTGTGGAGTTCCCCAAGGCTCCATTCTGGGACCTATTTTGTTTAACATCTACATGCGCCCACAAGCTCAGATAATGGAAAACGACAAAATGTTACCACTACTTGGCAGATGACACACACATTTACATAACTATATCACAATGGGACTATGATCTCATATAAGTGCTGAGTAACTGCATTGAACAAATCAGCAATTGGAGGTACCAGATTTTTCATCAATTAAACAAAGATAAAACTGAAGTAATTCTTTTTGGAGTAATAAAGCGCTCGTCTTCAATCGATAATCTTAAACCAGAAACCAAGCCAGAACTCAGACTTGAATAAGTGAAAGTGATAGTAGAAACTGTGAATTATTTAATCACAGTACTTAAGAATATGTACTTAGAGTAGATCTGTCATAGATTAGAGTAGATCTGAATACCAGTTCTATTTAATAAGATCAGTGTTGCTATGAATACCAGGCTGGTGTATTAAAATCAAATGAAAAATATGCTCAGCACGGTCAAAGACTAGACTGGTCTCCAGGCTCCATAGCTTCAGTAGCTAACTTATTATTGGTCCTTATTAAGTATTCTACACTTAAACTATCAAGCTGCTTATCCATAGCTAACTAAATAATCTAAAACATTGGCAATTACTAAATATTTCTCCAATGTATAAATTCCTCTAACAATTTGAATATGTATTTGGAGGCTGATACCAGATGTAGCACAAAACTTGGTTCACTTGGTTCAGAGACTTTCTGGAGCCAAAGAAGAACAAATAAAAGTCAACGTTCACCTTCAATCGATAATCTTAAAAAACAGAAACCAAGCCAGAACTCAGACCTGAATTTTGGTGTCTTCACAGGTGTCCCTAAAAAGTTAATCAGAAAGCTGTCACTGATCCAGATCTTTACAATGGCTTCCTGTCTGTTAGAGAATCGATTTTAAAATGCTAATGTTGGTTTATAAATCACTGAATGGCTTCAAGTCAAAATACATTTGTGATCTGCTGTTATGGGGTCTACTTTCTCCCACCAAAGTCAAACTAAACATTAAGAAGCAGTGTTCAGTTTCTATGCTCCACATATCTGGAACAAACTTCCAGAAAACTACAGGTCTGCTGCAACTTGTGGCTCCAGAGAGGGCTGTGAAAAATCTGACCAAGTGCCTCAAGTGGTGTCACTGGTGTCAACATCAATTGGGTCTAAAGACTAAAAGTTTGAAAATGTAAAAATTGGCCACTACCAGCATAACCCAACTGACGAAACTCCTGGCGGTCGATTTGGCACCAGTGTAGGCATCAGGTTTTGACAAGGAAGAAGAATGTGTGGGAAAAAAGTTTTAAAAAAAGGTCACAAAATATATTGAGTGTTAGGTCTGGTTTGTTTAATCATGTGTAAGCTAGTTGTGCTTTTTTCTTGGTCATGTGCTTCAGGTTTGTTGTGCTAGGCTAAGCTAACCAGTTTCTTACTATGACCTTATATTTCTTGGAGAGATTTGAGCAAGACGTTATATATCCCAGAACGGTAGTTAGTCATTCATGAGGTCACATCTGTAAATCACACAATCCAGCAAATTTTTCGCTTCATAATCTCCTTAATAGGTCAACAGATTGCTGCTGTCAGTGTGGGCATGTGGTTCGGGGTATTAATGGAAAATGATAGGCTGTGTGTTGGTACCAAAAACATCTGTGCCATCATCACATAACTAATGATAGATAATAGCCAAATATTTCTAAAGTCAGAGATCGCCTGGGGACACAAGCACATTATTCATAGTTACTCCTTTTTGTCTCATTTAGAGTATGTATCGTCTGCATGGAGAGTGTTTAATTACCAGCTCATACGTTTTTTCAAGGGCTTCTCAATGGTCGCAGTGTGCAGATTCCTTCAAGGTGCTTGAAGTACTTTTAAAATGTTCAAATATGGGTTTTTATATATGACTCAGTTTATATGTGTCTTATTCTAAACTTTCTGTAATTGTGTATGGAGTTGTGTGTGACAAATTTCATAAGATTTCCTTTTTTTCTATTGGAGGGGAGTGATGATGTATATTGGTGAGGACCTTTATATACAGTCTATGGTGAGGACCTATGGGATAGTTGTGGGGATTGTTTATCGGTTCGGGTGGGTTGTGGCTGCAGACAATAACCAACGCATGTATTCAATCATATGTACATTTTTACTTTGACTATATTATTTACGCTTGTTCTTAATGTACTGTCTGGTTGCCTTGTGTTGCAGCCTCCACTTGGGAAATGTATGAAAATCAGAGGAAAGGTTCCCAAATCCCCAAATACCAAGTAACCCTCCAAAATATCACTGTGACAGGTCACGAAAGGTCAAGTATGAAAAATAGTCATAGCTTACTTTAGGAACGTTAACATTGGTAGTTAAAGAGACATTCTAGCAAAAACAGCAGAATATTGTAGACAATTTATAGTAGGAAGTCATAAAAATCCCCAATGCCACAATGTCAAAATTGTTGTAATAGTAGGTTAGTTGATATTAACTGATATGATGGCATTTTCAATTGATAAAGTTCAAAATAACACTTGAATAATGTATGGTGTCCTGTGAGGTGCTGTTTCTGTATTTGGGAGTGACTGTTGCAGCAGCATTGATGTTCAGAGACACCCGAGAGGCGAGACAGACAACATGCGCAATATGTGAGTGAAGCGTTCATCTGGCCTGTCAGCAAGAATCTGTACTGTCTGTTTCAATCCTGACTTTGATCTCTGACCCTTGAGAAAAGAAAAGTCCCTGACTAAGTAAACCGATAAAAAAAAACACATAATGACTCTATATAACTGACATCATGCTGTACAGTGAACCTGTGACTTGGAGAAATGACACTTAGTGTAAAGACAAACTACCTACAGTATACGAATACATAATGTCCTGTATAACTGCATGTGTGCAACATCTGCCTAGAAAACCTCTTACCCAGCTCAGTGTGACGGTGCAGAACACACTCAGGTGAAGCATCCTCAGCACAAACAGTCTTGGGGCGCCCTCTGTTGGCCTAAACCTGTGTTGCAGCTCATTTTAAATCCTCCCTGTCTTGCTACTGACTGTGAACAAGATTTCCAGAAAGAGGAAAGAGGGGTTGTCTTCTTTTTATCATCTTTACATTTCCTGACATCTTACTACAATATTGATATTGATATTGAAAAAGAGGCTGCATGCATCATCAAAGGATTTCCACACCATGTGATTTGAAATGTAGTGATTTATTTCATGCTAAAGCTTGAAGACTGATCAATATAAACCCCGCAAACAAACAGTAATAAATACAGTAAATCAGTTATGATACAGAGAAAATAATTTGCACTTTAAAAAAAGAAGGAAGAAGTCAAGTAATAAAAGAGATATGAAATATTCAATTTGTCAAACTGTGGAGTTCAGTACAGATTTTTATCTCAGCACTTTTAAACAGCAGGAAGTTAGATTTTTTAATGTTTTTTTAGAAATAAGGAGGATACATTCATTGTATTTAGTTAGTTATTTATCCGCAGCAGTTGACTGAATCTTAAATAGAAATAATCAGAAGTTCAAGCACGAAAAAAAGAGTAGATTATAGATTAAGTAGCGCGGAGCGACGACTGATGTTTTGGGAGTATCATCTGTGTTTCATGCAATCCCTGGAACAGCAGATTAATTATCCCCCCCTCCTGTTCACCACTAAATCTACACTTAAGTACAATTAGAGTTGGCGTTGTAAACGACAGGCCTTTCCAATAGGGGGCTCGATTGCATATCTAGAAACTGACGCTATCGTAAAATACAGGATTTTGATATTCTCCGCAAAGATTTTTATGTGTACAATTCAGGAAAAACACACATTGATTGTTTCCAGTGTCTAGTAATCTCTAACTAGGCCCATTAAGGTACAAAGTGAGACGCACGCCTGATACGTTTTTAAGCTTCAAAACACTCAGTCAGACGTGAAATGGGGGCGGAAAGGAGCGGCAATGGGAAAGTACCTTAACATAAACTATATTTTCCAATAAATAAATGCTGTGATTTTTCTTTAGAACTTCTCGAAAACTGGCACCATCTTGAAAAAGTGCTGAAAATGCGCATGACCCTCACCTCACGTGACACCTGGCAGCTGAATGCACACCCTGCTTCCTCTGTGCGGGAGGAGCCGACATTCTGTGCCACCTCAAAGACAGACACAAAAAAAAAAACACACTTTGGTTGTTTTTTTTCTTCTCAGGTTCAGCTATTACACACACACACACACACCAGCAGTACAGACATTGTAATAAAAAAAGTCATTCAGTAGTGCGCACTGATACTGTAACATGAGATTTAGCAGTGTTTAGAGAGGGGAAAAAAACACCCTATAAAGACATTCCACCAGCAGCTTTTTATAAATAATCAGCAGAATTTACCACCACCACCACCACCACTTGTTTTTAGTTCTTCAGCATGTAAACTTGGCTGTTATCACCAGTCATGTGCTTGTATCTTTCTGTACCCTGCATACACAGAAGTGGAAGCAGCATTATAGTGCTAAGTAACCCCCATCTAGTTCTAGTCCTCCAAATCATTAAGATAAAACAAGCATGTATCATTTAACTAGTGGAAGTGAGAAAGAGAGATTAAATGCTTGTCTGGTTAGACTTGCCACTACATTTACTATTGGAACAGCTCCTAATCAAATCAGCTGAGTGGCGTTGGAGCGGTGTGGTTACTAACAGTGTAAACAGAAGATTGGAGGAATACCAAGATTCAGGAGATTTTGTTTGGTTCTGGAGCCGAGACAGAAAGATGCAAACCCTCTGAGGAGAAAGCCCACTCTGTGCTTAGTTGGTAGGAAGGAGGAGAAAGAAGTGAAATGAGTGTTTGAGCCATGAGAGTTAAAAAAAAAAAAAAAAAAAAGACAAAAAGAAATAGGCAGAGAGAGACAGAACAAGTCCCGGAGAGAGGAAGCTGTCCAGGCCCCGCAAGGCCCATCTTCCCTCTTCAAATCTCTTCAAAGGGGAAGAGGAAGGCCTGTCTCCCTCCACCCATCCATCCTCAATCCAAGCCCTCCATCCCCCCGTGGATAACTCACGTCTGGTGAGAAACGATAGGGCCCAGCAACTAACACACACCCACTGAGGGGATAATTCAGTGGGTAGCATCTGGGTGTCTGTCTGCATCCTGCTGCGTGGTTTGTGGTCGTCTCTCTCTCTCTCTCTCTTGTTCTCCTACACACACATATATATACGCACACACACGCACAAAGCTCATTAAAAAAGACCAACCAAGCAGAGGAGACAGGGGACAATTATCAGAATCAGTCAAGTCAGAACCACTCTCGACAAAAAAAAGAAAAAATCGAATCAGAGACAAACTGAACTGTAAGTATCTCCAGCTGAAAGTTAGCAGACACGCTCACACCATGTGCAACAAAATGTTTGACACACTGGGCCCCTCCGAGGGTATTTTGACAGTGAAGTACCATGACATAGTCCTCACTACTATATATGAATAACCCACATTCTCACTCTACAGCTATTCTCTGCCTGGCTGACAATACAACGCTGCTAATTCTCTAAATCCCTTATAAAGGGCCTAAGATAATACTCCAAAATGTTTGCTCAAGTTGGACAAAAAAAGTCATAAATGCTTTAAGAAATCATAAGTCACTGTGCAGTACCAGTAAAACACTATTTTATCATATAATTGACCAGTTTAATCAATGTAACATCCCCATTCTAATAATCGTAACCTTTTCTCGTCTGTAAGGCCTGGTCACAGCACAAAGTGGCTCTAATAAAAGTAATCTGTGTGTCTACGTGAAATATTTTGTTGTAGAAGTTTGGTAACGTAGTTGATTAATCTGCTAATTATAATCTTTATTAATCATTTTGTCTGTAAAGTGTCAGAAAACAGTGATAAATACCCATTATTAGAGTGTCCCAGAGCCCAAGGTGACATCTTTAAATTGCCTGTTTCATCCACTCAACAGGATAAACCCAACAGATGTGCAATTTCTAATCCTTTATGATAAAGAAAATCATCAAATTATCAAAATTTGAGAAGATATAATGATAATATTTTAGATATTTAGATAGTTTTGCACATTCCATTGGAATTAATTGATTTCACCGCTACATTTTTGCCATTTTACATGCTGTGTGACCTTCAGAGGATAAAAAAGGAAAATTGATATACTGAACATGACTTCAGGTAGATTTCATCAAGTTAGACCAAAGACTTCTAGATATGTAAGATGTATGATTCTCTTTGCAACACCAGCTCAGTCAAACCTAACTCTTTGGTACATCTCCATTACCCGATGAAATGTAAGCGCCATTGAAATATGATAAAAGACCTTCAAAGGGAATTGTTTACGTTTAAAATGAAAAGGAGGAGCGTCGTGAATACCTGAGAAAGATTAAAAAAAGTGAAAAGAAGTGCCATCGTGAGAGGCGTGGGGGTCAAAAAAGAAAGGAAAAAAAAAAAATGGAGTTGAAAGAGAAAACAGACTCTTTGTTCAAGGACTCGGCAGTTCTCACAACATTACATTCAGTTACATCAGCCACACCTTGTTTTTCCTTTTTACAGTAGCTCAGCCATCGCCCACTCTGATATCAGGGGCCAAAAAGTAAAAAGGGGAGAAAAGCAGCGATCAAGAAGCTTTTCTCCATCTGTCTTTAGAAGTGTAAGTAATATGTGAAAAGACTTAGGCGTACATATACACACATACACGCGCTCTTTGTGTGAAATTCAAATTCACTCGACTTCTTTTACATGACTCAAAGCCGGCTCCTTTGTCTTTGTAGCGTCGGCTCGTAAGTCTAGTTAAGGCCAGCTCGTTAGGAATGGGCCATCTCCGTGGCAACAGCTCGGTGACATCTTGTCTGTTGTGCTGTCAAAACTTGGACGTCATGTCATTGTGTCAGTAGTAGGACATGGAAGTGTTTTTTTTTTTTTGGTTTATAGAGTCAGTTAAGCAGCGAGTGGGCTTTGTTGCTGTTATGGTTCAGCCTCAGGATGGTAAGCAGGAGTGTGTTCAGTTTCAGGCCTGCAGTGGTTTTAAAGAGAAACACCCGCCTGGTTTTTTTAGTCTCCGTCTCCTCTGATGTGACAGATCAGTCACGTCAGGCGGCATTATCAGAGTGTGTGTGTGTAAGCTAAACACACATTCCCGCATTTCTTCTCTGCAGCGTCTCTGCTTCAGTAGAACTTGTCGTCGATGCGGAAGTGCGGCCTGGTGACATCATCGGGGTTGAGGAAGACGGATATAGATTTTCCGGGATTCTCCGTGACCAGCTGCTGTAGCCGCTGTGCCAGCTTGTCCTCCGAAGGCGAGATGATGCCGTTGGCCGGGTGGTGCCCGGGGGATCCGTGTCCGTTGGTGCTCGCCGCTAGCTCCTTCTTCAGCTGGCCCGCCTGCTGAGCTTGGTCCAGAGCCGCCCGGAGGTGCTCGCTGGGATCCGAGCGCACGTGGGCGAGTTTCCTGGCGACGAGCAGCGCCTGGCTGTCGGACAGGTGCTCGAGCATGTTGCACTGGGGCAGGAAGTAGTTGGGGCAGTTTTTACCCAAGATGCAGTGGGCGAGGTCGTCCAGGAGGCCCAACAGGAGGCGGCCAGGGGTGTCGGGGTCGGAGCTGGACAGGTAGGCAGAGGGGAGTCGGTCACAGGCCCAGAATAGCAGAGTACGGAGGTGGTAGAGGCTGAGACCTGTGCGAGGACGGGCCAGGATACGAGCCAGCACGGCTTTAGCTGCTTGGAAAGCCTGAGCCATGGGGAAGGGGATGCACTTCTTCAATTGAACCTGGTAATAAGAGAGGAATTCATTAAAAACGGGAACATTGGTAAGGAATAATGGAGAGAAACAGAGAGGGGAAATGGGGGAAAAAGCAGACAAAAATGGCAAAGAAACAAACAAAAAACAAGAAGATGATAAAGTGCTGATGTTTGGTAGTAACATTAAGAATCTCCTCACTTCGCTGCGGGAGAAAGCGAGTCTCCACTCCCTGTCAGGCCGGCCACCCAGCGGGGAGCAGCAGGGCAGCAGATAGAAGCCAGATATGGCCTCCTCCTCTGTGATTTTACCGTCCCAGAAGTGGTTGGCTGTCAGCCAGCCTTGAGCCACAGCAGGCCAGCCCCGAAACGACACCACAGGTAGCAGGTCGTACAGCACCCGGCTAGAGCCTGCCTGCAGGGAGGAGAGTGGAGGAATATAACAAGATCGCCATGTCCTGCATTTTTATTCCTCTGTCAAATATTGTTGGAAGGTGATTTCTGGAAAATCATTTTAACACTTGACTACAATTTGCTCCGATGTTGATTTCACTCTGCAAAAATATCCGTGTCGTGACTACAGCCTGATCGGTACCTGGAGGATGATGGTGGTAAGCGGCCCGTTCCTCTCCAGGCGGTCAGGTGTTGGGATGCCTCTCTGCGGGCTTCTCCTCAGCTCCTCCACGGCCTCGCTCACCACCCCCCAGAACCAGTCCGTCACCAGGCTGGGAGAGAAGTAGCATCCATCCAGAGACTGAGGAGAGCACAGCGTGGGGATGGAGCCTGGACCTGAGCAGGGAGAGAGGAGAGGAGGAAGAGGACGGCTGAATACTGGATCTCTCCAACATTTAGGGAGCAAAGTTCTTCGTTTCTGTACTTTTTGCACACATTAGTACCACATGTCTGTAAAGTCCTATGATTAAAACAAAAACAAATTATTGATTATTTACTGTTTTTATGGTACATCTCTATTCAATGGATACAGCAGATAATAACCAACTACAATTCAACTGTGGTGTTTAAACGGGAAGAAAAAAACTACTTAAGAAACAGTAGGTACTAATTCTAAACAGAATTTCAGTATGTTTTATGTGAAACAATAGGGAACTGATTCCTGTGTGAACTGCGGTATGTTAGTAAAACATTATTCAGCTGTTCACTGAATGTTTGTGTACTTCTCTTTGCCAGTCTGTGTTGAGCAGATACATTTATTTTACCAATCTTGCAGTCAGAACTCAGAGTCACTGGTACTGCACTCCCAATTTTCAGACAAACTGAACATTATGTGCAGTGAAATGCTGTTACTGTAGAGCCCAGCTGTTGTAAATGAGTGCAGTTTCGCAGGTATATGTTAGCCACAAATTCTCTATTAATTGCATAGTTGAATGCCTGAAAATTAAAAACTATTTCAATTAGTGATTCATTGTTTTAAGTCATTTATCAAGCAAAATTGAGGTTCCAGCTCCTAAAATGTGAGTATTTGTTGATTTTCTCTGTTTTCTATCATTGTAAAATTAATCTCTTTGAATTTTAGAATGTTAAGTTTAGACAAAACAAGCAATTAGATGATTATTTGTCACTGTTTTCTGACATTTTATAGACCAAACAGTTAATCAACTGATTTTAAAAGTGAAGAGAAGCCCTGACTAAATTACAGCATCCTGCCACCACCGACACAATAAAATGAAATCCTTGTAGGAAATGTTATGAAATGACCAGTAAATATGTGTAATGTATTTTCCAAATCTCAAACCAATTAAAAGGATTTATAGTCATGACTTCTTCTCATATAGGATGTTTCACAGTGGTGAGAGTGTGGTAGAACGATGTTGCTGTGTGATGTTGAAAAGCTGCTGTGTACTTTTGAACTTTCTATTGTTAACTTATCCTCATAAATGTTTCAGTGCTTATTTACTGGGGTAGCGTTTCTCGGTTCACCTGTCTGAGGAAGTTTATGGGACACGGGGAGTCCGCTGCAGCTCGCTGGGTAAAATTGCATCATAACATCATGCATCAAATTATCTCAGTGAAACATGGACAAAATTGTATCAGCTTCCATTACTTCCACTCTGCACTGCCACTGTGGCTTTCATCCTTGTCTGTTCCACTCCCTTCTTCCTCTCCTTTCATCTTTCTATTTCACATTGTTGCTTACTCTTCTCCCTACTTCTTTCACCGTTTTCTTACTTTCTATAGTCACTGTTCCTTCCTTCCTTTGCCCTTACAATCATCATCATCCTACTTTAGTCTCGGTCTCTGCTACTTACCCATTTCTCCCTCCTCTTCTTCGTCGTCTTCCTCAGTGGGAAGACCATTCTCCTCCTGGCAGCAGACGTCCCAGCGGGACAGGATGGCCGAGTCGCAGAGGCGGAGGCTGAGCCACGAGTGGCACGGCGGGGAGTGTCTCATGTCCAGGGTGACGGGCTGGTTACGGTCGTGGAGCTTCAAGGCGGGAACCAGAAGGGTGAAGTCCAGGTCGAAGTCGGCCCCTTTGGCGTAGTCGCCCAAGTCTTCGGGGTTGAGGTCCAAGACGCCTTCGCGGGCGCCGCCTGACAGCAGAAGGTACTCGTTGGCCACCGGGAGGCGCTGGTCCACCTTCTGGACTAAGCCTGGAAGAGTTGGAGGAGTGAGGAAATAAATCACACAAAGCAATATTCATATTCAGAGGCCCTTTATATGTGCAGAAATGTGTTTCCAGCAGCAGAACTGATGCAAGGAGCAATGATCGGAAAGGTTCTAACTCCCTCTCTCAGACACACACACACACATTAAAATGCATTTCATATTCAGATGCACGGACAAGCTCGCCGTACACACACTGACTCTCTAGGACAGAAAAAACTGCAGGTCTTGCAGATGAGCGAGTGAGGCAGGGAAATTTCTGGAAGCATAGCTTAGTTTGTTTTGAAAGGTGTTGCATATATTTATGAGACCGAGCCACAGTAATATTGACACATGAACTTGTGTGAAATTAACAACCCCCCCAGTGACCGCTGGGCTAGACACATTTCTGTGGCTCCATGTACTCTGTACTCTCTACTCACACAATGATGCTATACTGTGATTTACAGTATACATCAACAGGAAGCCTGCATGTTATGATTTAAAGAATATAACCTGGGTCACATTTTTTGGAGTTTGGTAAGTTAATTGTAAAAGTAACTATAAGGAACTTTTCACACCATCCAGATATTAATGTTACACAGCCACAAACATACACAGCTGCATTTAGAAAAAGAAAAACACAATTACAAATAATCTCGCTTCCAAAATAAACACAAAGCCTATCCATGATTTTAATACACAAGATGGTGATGCTCATTGGTAATGTAATCTTCATTCTGGGAAGACATCATTGCTATTGTCCACAGGGGGCCACTACAATCAACACAAAACAAAAGTTTGTGGTTAAAGTTAAAGTAAGTCTCATATTTTCTTATTACATTTTAGACTGGGCTGCAACATCATTTTTAAGGGTGCTAAAAAAGCATTCCCCGCCCTCATCTCAACAGTTCACATGAGGAAACTTTGAGACTCCAAATCCCTTTATGGCTACTTAGCTGTGTTGTAAACTACCCAGGATCTGGCCCCCGTGGGATCCACAGTGCTGGAGTCAAGTAAATTATGTTTTGCCAGCTTAAAAGAGCAACTGAGAAAAGGTTTGATCCTCCAGCCAAACCTGTGCTGGTCTGAAGCGAACTGCTAGTTAACTGCGGGTCAAAAGGTAAAAACACGGACGCTTTAAAACCTTTAACGCTCTCTCAGGTGGGAGATTGTACGAGCTTGAGCTTGAGCTTGTGTGTTTTATCCCTCTGGGGCAGTTAAGTGGCTTCGGGAAGCTGAAACGGGGGCATCAGACCGAGCTGGCAGGCCAAGGCTGGGGGCACAAAGCTCCTAACATGATTCCTCTCATCCAATTACATGGCCACACAACCTTGGTGGAAGGGTGCCATGTGATGTTTTCATGGAGAGGTTTATGTCTGTGTACTTAAATGTGTGTTTGGATGTGAAAAATGCTGCCAATACTTCCACTTTTGGAAGTTTAAATGAATTAACATAATTTAAGGTGGTTGACTTAGGACAATCCTTATGATAATTCACCAATACTTTCAATACAGCATTTGTGTCAAGCAAATAAAAGGAGAATTCACACTTTCATCCCTGGGAATACCACACAATCTTCTGCTACTTTACATCAGAAAGGTAGATCAGTTTGAAGGAAAACATCCTGAGACCTAAAAACAAGCGAGCAACACTGACTAAAGCGGGAGTCAAAGTCAAATGTGCTAACGCGGATCTCCCTAGTGCTTCGCTTTGAAGGGGAGCAAAATGAAAGTGCCTCATTTGATGCCACCACAGGGGGAGCAACCGAAAAAGAAGAACAGAATAGAGGAAGTATGTGACAGTGAGTCTTTGAATCTTTTTATTCCTCGGCAGAATCAGCTCATCTCCGCTCTGCGAGCTCCATTCATCCGCTGACTAGACGAATGCGGCTCAGTCTTCGGCTGGGAGCTCCCATTGCACTTTATCCAGAGCGCTGCAGTTTCTCGAGATCCTCAGCCTCTCTGAAGCCCCCTGTGGTTAAGATAGTTCCAGGTAGTGTCGACATCAAGTCTGCAGAAAGTACTTAACTTTCCGAAACTTTCTTCAAGCTCATACCTCTGATATTAGGTAAAATAGACAGACCTCTGTAGAGGTCAGAGGATGGGATGACCAAATGTAGCCAGACATTGTTGGCCGATAAGGAAAAACACATTACAGTACAGAAATACCAAAGATAGGTTTGACACTCACCATTGTTCGAGCGTTGGTCTTTCTAATATTTAGTCTACCCTTGTTGATTTCAATGGGTTTGACAAAAATTATAATATCTAAAATATAATCATCTATCTAAAAACAGCCGTACAAAAACGAAGAATTATAACCTAAATGAATGTAGGATTTATGGAGGGGCATTGACTTGGAAATCCAGTATATACTCTACCTTGTCAGGTAGTACATAGCAAAAATCTGTCAATTAAAAGCCAAAAGAAACTTTTCCAATAAGATACATACTATTATAATAGCTTTGACTGAGCTTAAAATATGTCTTTATGATGGAACTATATATAACCTACTTCAATAAATGTGAGTCTCTCTCATAAAAATGCAGAAGTCAGTAGTACAGTCTTAGATTCAGACTGCTCAAGAGATCCATCTCCCAGCTGGCCTTCATAATAAATAAGTTATAATTAAAGTTGACTCCAGTAACAGAATAGAGTTGGGTCTCCTCTTTATTTCTGCTTCACCAGCATTCAAGTCATAAAACAAGAAAATGACCTTAGTAGTTGCAATAAATGCAACCTTCTTAACTCATCTCCCGTCTATCTGAGGTGAGGGTTTGTGCATGCAACTCGCGATACATATTGCGACCAATCGATTATCTGAACTTGAAATTTCAGCCGGAGTGAAAGGAGAAAAGAGAGGAGAAACGGCAGATGTGCAGACCAGAGAGGAGAAGAAAGTGGAAAAGACGCGTCAGAGGGAAGAACGAAGAACGGAGCCAAAGGGCGACGAGTTTGAAACTGCGACTCCTCTGATTCATTCGGTTTTTATCTGCAGCTGATAAATTGGGTCAAATAGGCGAGGAGGAGGAAAAACAGTGATGAAGAAAGAGAATAAAGAGCATCTTATCTCTCCAGTAGGGGCTTCAGTTGGAAAGAGAGGAGAGCGGAGAGGGAAAAACTGTCTCAATTAGAGAAGCTTCTACAATCTCCACGCTGGCTGCAGCAAGTTTGAGGTTGTTCTAAGGAACATTATCAACTTTTAAAATCCAAACTCTTAAAATGACAGTCGCACGCTACTCTACTGGGTGTCTGCCAGTGAGCACGCACAGATGCACAGATGCACACATGAACACGCTCTGACATGTATGTCTGCAGACACACACAGTCTGAGAATGAGTGCTGGAATGGAGACAGTCTAGGCTGGTTTCACAGCCACAGATTAAACCTAATCCTGTAAGAAATGTCTTTGATTGCAGATTTTCCATTTGAAGGAAGTTTTTCTATGAACTATTTTCAGACTCGACCCTATTGCACTATTTGATGGCTATAGAATTCTCTCTTGATTTTCTATTCAAGAAGGCTTTTTTTCCCATCTTAACTCTCATTACTATTTTCTTTATGTTCTATGTTATCAATACTGTAAAATTTTTAACCAATTGAGTGTATTATTATCATTATTATTATTATTAGTAGTAGTAGTAGTAGTAGTAGTAGTAGTAGTAGTATGAGTTAAAACAGCTGTTAAAGAAGTTAACATTTGATTGTTGTCATTCATTGTTGAAGTTAAACATGCATGTATGGCATTACATGATGGGTGTGTGCATGTACTGATGTTTTAATTGTAATATATGTTGACAGGTGGGCACATTCATGCATCATGATAATGTATTAAAGGTTTTATACCTGCACATCTACCAACACTGAAATAATGAACCGAGCCTTAGAGGTTTAAAGTCACATATGATCAAGGAGCAACCGTGATGCTGTTGCTAGAATCTCCCAGCAGATGAGGCCTGGGGGGGGGGGTTCAATATCTGATTTGATCATCAATCACAACATTAATCCTAAGAGATAGCTATGGTTGTAATAACCATAGACAGTCATCACCGGTAAGATCTGCAGCCACTGGCAACCTCTACAATACATTTTACTTTAAATTTAGAAATGATCAAGGTTGCTTTAAAAAGAGGTATTTATTTTGCTTACTAAATAATGCAGCATTTTATTTCAGCCTTAATAATCTAGTTTCTCAGTTTGAGCTCCTGCTTTCATCATCCACATATGAAATACTACACAGAAAAACTACTGTACAAACTCTACTTGAGATTTAAATTGAAAAGGGAAAGACGACACGCATCAACGTTCTTTTCTAACAGAGATAAATGAGGTTTGTGGGAAATGTGGTCCAAGATTTGAGAAAGAACACATTTACTGTATATATAGCAGTGTATGAAAATGAATCATAACGTATAATGAAAACATCATTATTTATAAACTAATTTACTGTGACTCTAAAATCAATGGAAAATGAATTTGCACCACAGGCTCATTTTGTCATCTGTCTTCAGAGTTTGTTAACAGTTCAATTCATCAGTGTGTGATATTACACACTGATGAATTAAACTGCATCAATAACAGCATGGTCTCACATACTCAACTAAAAGGCCCCATTTCTTTAAAAAGAAATCATGGGGCCCAGTGATAAACTCTGCACTGCTCATTCAATTGTATCATGACCACAAATCAGAGGTTTTAAAAAGCTGCAAATTGCACCATAAATCTGTTTCAAAATCATTAAAAAGAAGAAGCTCCCTGCACAACTCCAGAAATTGCCTGAGATAAAGCATGATTTTTAGGTTTTTCAGTATCCAAGTAATCCAGTGATAGTTGTCTTTATATTGATGGGCATGTTGCAATCATATAGCCATAACAACTAATTCTGCATACATTTAGTGTCAGTTTTCCAAAAATACAAGCCCACTGTTATCCCAGTGAATTAGCTAATGGAAATGTTGCACTTCCTGTTTACGACCCCCACGCCATTATGGTAACTGTAGTTCTAAAACCGAGCGAGCTTATAACCCAAATTGAAGACAAGAAAACAAAAATCAATAGTGACATTTTGATGCTATTGCTAATGCTCAGAATCGTGTATTCTCCTCTAGCCCTGCCCTAAATTATGGTTTGACAGTTTATATACTTACACTCTTCTACACTGAATACACTTAATCTATACTATACACTCATTCAGACATGCTTAAAAATCAGGCTACAAAGTGACGCTGCTGTGAAATCCCCTAAATCAGAGCAGCATCGTCATGAGAAAGACGTCCATTCTCATGGCAGCTGGAGCAAAGTGAGAATATTCTGACGCACACACTCACACACACACACACACACACACAACTCTAAACTGATAGACTCCAAAAATAGCTCTGTAAATCTCTCTGGAAAATGGGATTCCTCTAAATAAGCCGATGACTTCTATGTGTTGTTGCTGGAACGGCCTGCTGGGAGGGAGGGAGGGAGAGAGAGAGAGAGAGAGAGAGAGAGAGAGAGAGAGAGAGAGAGAGAGAGAGAGAGAGAGAGAGAGAGAGAGAGAGAGAGAGAGAGACTCAATTATCTTTTAGAGCCATTACGGTTTCAGTTGCTCAATATCCAGTCAATTGTGATCACGATATCTCGAACTCTGTGTGACCTCTCTGTTATAGACAAGAAAACTCTACTACAACAGCAGAGCATGCCGTAACAATAATCTTAAAGGCAGCCTCATTCCAAAAGCAGCAATTCAATCTGTTACAAATCTCTCTCTTGACTATAGTCCCAACTGGATGTTATCACCACTATTCAACCGGCTCTGGCAGCCTCACCTCGCCGTCTAATAGCAGGATTAATCCCAGACAACCCCCGCTATCGAAAGGTGAGCCATTCCGCCTCCTTGCTGTTTATGAATTCATATCAAAGGCAGGAGATTAGCTCCGAAATAGAATAAACAAAGAGGAATGGAGGAGTTCCAATTTGATCTGATTGGTAGAGAGAGGATGCAGGAAGCTCCTCACCGCTGCTTTGATACCATGCCCTGCTAAATGACAGGTAATTATCATTGAAAGAGGAAGGACGTGGCGGTTTCACCTTTTTTTTGGGCAGTGGGGTGGCCCAGACTTTCAAGAAATCATCTTACAACTGATCCTGACCTTTGATATACCCATTAAGCAGGGGGAAAGATAAGTGAAAAATCATCTAAAGAGATCAATTAGGTGTCATAATAACTAATTATGAGGTAATTAACTCGTGACCTTATATTTGCCCTAGTAGCCAATGTGGAGTACTATCGGTGAGCAGCTAGAAAGCTTGAAGATCACAATGGGAGTTCAACAAGACTGGGTCAAAAGATAGTATGTGGCTGGACTTTTAATGATCAATATGAAAAATTGTTGCTAATTTGTTACAGAGATAGTCTGTGGTAGTGTCTATAATATGAATTACTGGATATTAAATGTTCATCTGCAATTTTCTGTTGTCTCTGCAACTATTTTAGTATGTTCCCACAGCTTTATGTTCCCACAGCCCTATGTTCCCACGTTTCTAAGAAATTGTTTAAATTTAGGCCCTATGTTCCCACAGCCCTATGTTCCCACATTTCTGTTCCCACATTTCTAAGAAATTATTTAAATTTAGGCCCTATGTTCCCACAGCTCTATGTTCCCAAATTTCTAAGGCCCAATCAGGACGGCGTTGTGCCTGCCCCAGTGCTTAATTTGTAAATTATTGCTCAAGAGGGACTTTCACTCGTAGCCTCACAGAGGTACCAGGACACCCCACATGTCTGTGGGACGGAGGGCTGTGGGAACATAGGATCTAAATTTTAATAATCACTTATCTCTTATCGCACAGGTGGTCGAGTGGTTAAGAGCGCATGCCATGTACGCAGTGGACACCACAGCTTTACCTTATTTTTATACAGTCTATTGACTGCACACAGCGCGCCACGGCTATGCTAACAATGAAAAAAAACGACTACACTTTACTTTTCCCGTCATAAAAGTTCATACTCTGATGATTAGATGATATTCACACGTGTTGCAAAGACATATTTTAACATAGGCATCACACTGGGTGAGCAGGTCCAGATTGAGTTAGTCCACCCTGTTGTTGGAAATGTTATTTGAATGTTTTATTTTTAAGTTGTGTTGCAATAAAATGCATCATTTAAAAAAGCAGATGGTGACTATGTAAAATAATTAACAGGACTGCTGAATGTCTGTGAGTGAAGAGGTGTCTGGCAAACAAACACATTTTTAAAGATTTCTTATTCCCAGCAGCTCAGACAGCCACAGCCTGCATATGTGATACTGTTATCAGTTGACAGCTTCTACCCAAATGACTCTTTCCTTCTTCGCCCCAGGAATACTTTAAGTGTGATTATGAAGGAGCAAAAATCTAAATGTCAGCCCCGGTTATTAAAAATGAGCACGACTGCAGATAACATGTCATGCGATGTCAAAACACTTGTTGCTGAAAGAGCCAAATTCTGAAAGTCATATTAAATTATATACCGCGAAAGACGGTAAATGAATGATGTGATGTGAAGCCTGTGTGTGGTTGCATGAGTGTGTGCGTTAGTGTGAAGCAGTTCAGACAGCTGTTGGTTAATTTGTCGTACAGCTTCGGCTAACAGAGGTTGCGAACTCACGTAAATTAACATCAAGCAAATTGTGTATTGCGGTCGTTTTGGCTGATGTGCCAGCTTTCAAACTATTAAGATTTAATGCTGCTAAGTGCCAAAAAAAAAAGAAGTGGACAGTGAGCAACAATGGCCGTTAGTTTATGGCCGGCAAGATGCTGCTCATCTGTGCTGCCTGGCACTGCTGCGTCCCCGCTGATGAAAACTGAGCACAAACAAAGCCGAAATGATCAGTTACAAATATTTCAGTCATCTACTGTTGCAGTGCCACAGATCTGCCCCGGCTGCCAGATGAAGACTCTCCAATCCAAAATGGCATTAATGGAGAATTACTGAGCCGGAGCAGGCCCCCCCCCCGGCCCCAAAAGCCAGGCCTGCATCCTTTCTCAGCTCGAGGAAACAGCATCCAGCTGTGAGTTGTTCACACATCAGACCACCAGCGTTAATAGGTTGCAAAGAGAGAGAGGGAGAGGGAGAAAGAGAAGAGAGAGACTGGCCAGACGCCCGATCACTCCTAGCAGGGGCCAGCCGCTAGCCTGGCTAAGTGAGCTGCTTTCCCACACGGGGTAAAGTTGCCACTCTGATGGTAAAAATTTAACCAAGAGGGATTTCTTTTTTTCCCCGCCGAACTAAAATATGCATGCCATCACATTGAAGTTAGCGCAGCCATAGAGAGGTTCAAATGTCTGGGAGGAGAAGTTCAGCAGCAGATAAACGCACCCAAATATTCAAGTCTGATGCAAAACTCTGGATGTTCAACTCTGTGTGACCCTGTTGATCTTTTCAGGCAGCTGCACGCCTTTAAAAAAAAAGGACAATAACACACAACAATAAATCAGACTCTGCAGTAATTGTGTGTACTGCTGTGTCTTCTCCCAACAATATAGCAGTGAAAAATGGCTCAATTATAAGAATGTCTCATTTTGGGAAAAATAACATCATATAACTGGTTTACTATTGGTAGTTATAAATGATAAATGACAAGCTCTTTAAATTATTTCTGTTTCCCCACTGACTTGTCATTTCAAATGTGACTGTAACATGACAACAAACAACAGAAACATGTTTGTCGACTGTACCTCCTTTTTTCTGTTGCAGTAAAACAAGTGAATTCAGATCTGCGGTGATCACAGCAGCCTCGAGTGGTACCGCTAAATATTCAGGCCTTCACTTCACGCAACAACGCTCATACACAAACACAGACGTCTTCTGCTTCGTTTGCTTCAAGGTGAACTTTTGAGTCGAGCCTCTTCTAAATTGGGTGAACTCAGGAGCTGTCTAACCTCCTCCGCTTATCGCTGCTCACGACTAAATGTTAGTACAGTCAAGTGGTGTGAAGAGTAGCGGGAAAACAAAAAGGAGCTGATGTAAGATGCTTCGAAGAAAAGGCAAGAGGCGTAGGTCGACGTGGGACAAACTGAACATCTGGTGTAACAGGAGATGATAAAGGAGTATTTCTCCATTTAAACGGATGCATCTCTTCTCATAACTTCTTCAGAATTTGACGCAACAGGTTATTTTTCTTGTTTCGTCGATAAAAATGTCAAAATCCAAGCCAAGACAGACCAGCGCTCATGACTTATCTTTTTTAACTTGCATGAAAAGTAACCGTTTCAGGGCAACTTCAGGGAGACAATGAACTCTGAACTGCACTCCCAAGCCGGCTAACAAACTTTAAGATCTGAAAAGTTGGGTTGGGTGGGGTGGGGGGGGTTGTATCTAAGACCGCCAGATCTTCTGCTTCACTGGCAGCGTGTGTCTATTTCTGCCTTTATCAGACTTTTGGTTTTCAGAAATGTATATACACTAGCCCCCACCGGGCTCGCCTGAAGGCAAACCACAGTGTTTACTCAAACGCAGGGTAAATAAGAGCCCCTTCTTGGATCTGTCAGGCTATGAAGAAGAAATTCACCGGGTGCACTTGCATGCGTGTATGTGTGTGAGAGTGAGTTTAATCTCTTTTCTCTTTCCTTTTTCCCTGGCAGTGCGCAAAGCCCAGTGGGATCCCACTGCAGCTCAAACTTTATAAAAGCCTGGCAAAAATAAATAAATAAATAAATAAAACAGCAGCCACAACCACCCAGGATCCAGTGTTCAGTATCCACACACACACACAAACACCTATGCAGCTATAAGGCACCTCCTCCAGCAGGCCTGCATGCTGTAACAAGGCACCTCCATCAGGCGGATGATATTTGCTTTTTAGAGCTGCCTTTTATCCACAGCAGGGCCCACAGAGGCGTAGAGCTACTAATGCAGCTACCACCATGTACTTTACTTTATATTCCTAGAATCCAACACCAGCCGCCTTCCTCTGTTCAAAGTGCCAAACTTTTTCTTTATTTCTTCTTCTTTTCTTACAGTCAGAGCTGTCACAGCAGGCGGTGATGCGCAGAGTATGAAAATACAAGCAAACCATTGGTGATTATGCCAAAAAGCAGAAAGCAGCCTCTAAACTTTACCAGAAGATTCTCCACCAAGATGGAGTGACAGCAGATTAAAAGGAAACTCAAGGGCTTTTGCAATAGAATCATAAAAGAATAATAATAATGAAATCGGAAACAAAACAAAAACTTGAGGTTAAAAGTTTATGAGGAAAGTGTCTGAATGTGGTGATGTAGTAAAATGAGAAAAGCAGGTCTGGATAGCATTTAGATCTATGTGTGATTTCTCGCTGGGTGAAATCTGCAGCTGTCTGTCAACTAATCCGACACAAAGAACTTGACAGGAGGAGTAAAACAGTGTGTTGTGATATTCTGAAGGCACAGGATGCGAGGAGCCAATAATGCAAGTCTCTATTCTTACAGGCGTGACACAGGATGACAAAGAGAGAGAGAAAGAGAGAGAGAACTGGCAAAAATGTAAAAATTGGAAAATGAAGACACAAAAGCGAGCCGAAAGAAAAGCTGTAAAAGAAATGGACGCAGCTCTCCGGACGCTTGCCAAACATGCTTTGTTTCCCAGGCTGACAGTGACATGAGAGAACTGGGATGACAGAAGCAGGGAGGGGGGAGAGTGCCACCTATTGGACAAACAAACACACTTCACTTTTCAACTCACAACTGTCAATACTGAAAAAAAAACAATTCATTTGAAACACTTGCAAGTCTCACTTCCCACCGCCTCACAGTGAAAAATGAATCATTATAGTGAGTGTGCTTGAATCCCAATGTGTCTTTAGAATCTAATCTCCATTAAAAAGACTCCCAAATGTGCAAGTTTTAAATCATTACATTCACACTGCCACGAATTATAAGCCTCTAATTTTGCATTTGAGACTTTTTTTAATTTTTCTTTTAATAACAAGCGTGTGAAAATGTGTCTATCAGAGGATTAAATTGGAGATATTGTACCTGATCCAACATTTTGGATGCAGGCTGAGTCTATAGTGTTAATCATGTTTGTTACGCGCGCTGTGTCACAACCTGAGTCATAAAATGAGACTTAAAAAAAGAAGAAGAAGCGTATCCCATCCCATTTAAATGATAGCTTGCTGCTTTTTTTGTGCCTGAATTCAGTCTGGGAGTGCACACACACACACACACACACACACACACACACACACACACACACACACACACACACACACACACACACACACACACACACACACACACACACAGCTGTGGTTGATTTAGATTTGAAATGTGTCGAGCTGAAAGAAAAATCCACACTATCGCTTTAAGAGTGAAATATCTCTGGCACCAATTTGCATAAAGCATCATTATTTAATTCTTTTTCAGTATACTGTACTGTAGAAGCTTCATTATTCACTAAAGCTACCACTGGAAACTTATTTCTCCTGTATCAACAAACAGCAGTATAACCAGTATAAATGGCACATCATTGAAATATAAGCTACATGTTTAGAATGGGTTTTAATGAGAGTGCCAGAGCAGCATGTCAGGGCACAGTCAGTGGAAAACACTAGTACACAGACTGTACTGTGCAGCTCCCAGACAAAACTGGTTGCAAGAGTGCAAGGCGTTCCCTAAAAAGATTGCTGATGGTTCCTCTATGACACTACCTTGGGTAAATAAAGGTGAGCTTATGCTTTCCCTGTAATGCACAAAATACTGGTGAGATAAACTACGTTATTAGTCAGAAGATCGTTTACTTTAATTGCTAGACAGAGGTGCGGTGCGATAGGCTTGTAACTTCCACCATGCAATCCTGCCTTCACAACCACAGTAAAGTATATTAATAGTTCATTGACAGTAACTTTAACTCAAAGCAATAAATAATTACTAGGATGAGGCTTGTAGTGCATTAAGATCACATTCCATTAAAATAACGAGGACAAGTGTGTAAGTGGTTCAGTGTGAGTAAAAGAGGAGAATTCTTTTTGTTCTTCATTGTCTTCCCAGCTTTTAATCATCACAGGCACTTTAATTTAAAGCTTTCAACAAAAGCCATCACAGCTGAGGTTCAGAGTTAACAAATACTCCAATCAAAACAGAAGTCCATGATCTCATTTATAGCCATTTGGGGGTTGAAGAAATGAAAATGTTGAGTAAAATAAATCAGTGTTTTTGTTTGCAGACGTACCCAGCATGTTGAAGATGAAGTCCTTGGCGGTGTGGACCTCTAAGGCGGTCTGGTCACCAAACTCCCCCTGCTCAAGTAGAACCAGCTCAGACACCTGGGCCGACAGCTGCTCCAGGGTGGCTCCGGACCGGAAGTCCACCTCGGACAGCTTCTTGGCGGGGGCTGGGGAGCGCGGCGCCACCGCACTCATCAGCGAGTCCATCTCTACAACCCTGTGAGGTGAGGACGAAGGATGAGAAATTGTTTTAGGTTTGTTCTCCAACACATTCAGGGTTTTAACATCACAACAACCTCATTCCTACAACTAACACAATCGAAATGGGTCCCTTGAGCGATGAATTATGTTGTCAGAGCGCCAATAATCTCTGTTGTTTTTGAGGGTTTTATTGTTTCACGCTGGAACAAAACACAAGGCTATATTTGAACCTGTTTTCAAGATGCGTCTCACAGCCTGTGTTTAGTGTGATTTAGTGCTGTTGAGGCTGCGTGTGTTTTCTTTGCTGTATAATGCCTGCCTTGTTTTCAAAAGCCTCGTGTGAATCATGAGACTTTGATACGCGCTTCTAGACAAACATATGACATCAGAGAACAACCAAAATTAGCATTTAAACAGCAGAAAATGTGATGTGGTAACACAAGTACAAAAAATACAATTTGATTAACTAATTATGCCTCCATACTGTTACTAAGTATAACCTCATGTTAAACATTGAATATGAAATATTGAACTGAAATATTAATAACCTAATCTAACACAAATTACCAATAGTGTGCAGTATATTGCAGAGTCTCATTTAATCTGTTTTTGCATTAATTCTTATATTTGAACTCCCACTGTCTGTCTCCTAAACATATCTGACACCTCATAGGTTGTTTAAAATTCATCCTACCAGCATATTTAACATAGTGCCGACTGAGGTCCCCAGGGAACCCAAAAATACCATAGCAAAATGAGATTTCATCTCAAATCATTAGTTATAATAAATGTCATGAAGAAAAAACAGATTATTATTATTTTACGAAAGTTGTAGCTGATTTGCATATCGTGTTAAACAAAAATATATACTTCAATTGAGTATAAATTGCAGCCATTATCACAGCTTGCCACTGTTGTCCCCCAGGAGCCCAGTACATTGATATTTTTGAAAAAGCACTAATTAAAACAGACACAGAAAGCAATTATATTAAATCTTTAGGAAGAATCTGATTGACAAAGTCATGAAAAAATGGAATGACAATAAACACCTGTGAGATTATAATATGCTGCACCTCTGAGGTCTGCAGGTACCCCAGTGAGTAGGATTAAGTTGAACAAAACTTAAATCTTTGCTGTTTTAAGAGTATTTCTAAAACATTTGAACATAATTATATTCTATCCTCTTTGCTGTGTTGTATATTGTGTTGGTTGAGCCTTATCAGATAGGTTCAAATAGACTTTACATTGTACTCAACGTTAACAGCGTAAGAGTTTAGAGAATTTACAGGGAGGAGCATAAACATTATTTCAGTGACAGGGTTACTAACATGGCGTAAATGGTATAGCTGTCTATTTACACGTTTAAATAACTGTATAAAATGTTATAACATGCAAAAAAGTTACAATGTAAACAAAGCTCAGTCGAGTGTTATGACAACACGGCCTCTGCCCCACCAATGTAGGTCAATTAGCGGCTAAGCTAATAGCAAAGCAAATTAGCAACGCCAGCTGGCTGGCAGTTGACACGGGCTAATTAAATAATGAGTAAAAAAAGAGAATAAATGAGCCCGAGCTGCGTTAGATAGGGTTGTATGTCGGCTCCACTATTGAAGTTGCAGACCATTTGACTTGCAGTGGTAAGCTCGGTGTGCGGTGCCTCGCCCACAGTCGGCTCATTTCTTTTATTAGCCAATATTAGCCGGCTAGCTTCATCAAATTAGCATGCTCGCTAACGTGACAGTTGGGGGACAGTGAAGACATGTGCAGCGACACACACACAAACACCGAAAGCGACAAAATACACACAAGCATACTTACATACACATACACACGCACGCACGCACACACACACACACACACACACACACCACAGGCACTCAGCTCGGCTCTCTTTAGCATTGCGAGTCAAATCTTTAGCTATCAGGCTAAGTCCGTCAAATACCACGAACAGACACATGCACACACACACCCTTTACACGGTGAGTTTCTTCGCTATCTTCTACGTTTACTGTTATTTTGATCCCTGTGCTTCAATCCGCCTTCTTCAGCTGTCATTTCCAACAGGTCCCAGGCGCCACCTTCCCCCTGGCAACACCGTCCCAGAAATCACGGTCCTACTCTCTGAGGATGCGGGGATTAGTAGTCACGCCTCCACATTACAAAACTACAAACGGATTTGTGAGGTCAGGTTTATGATTGAAAATTGTGCCTGCGTGTCCTGCTGAGGTTTTTAGGCAAAGGCAGGGCAGGGCAGTTGGTGTTTTGATGCACGGAAGCAGTCATGCTAGAAGTGCAGCATAGCAGCGGTGTCCCTGCAGCAGAGGGGCAGGCTGCTGCATGTGGGAGTGAGAAAGCAGCTCTCCCCTGGTCCTCTTTATGTTAATAATGTCTGCTGAAAGAGCTGGCTGCTTATAATGCTGCTTACCATATCAAATAGGGATATTATTAGACACCCTGGACAACAGTTACAACCTCATGATATTGGATGACTACTGTGTTTTAGTTGAGAATACAATCCATCAAGTAGCATAAAGTCATGTCATGTGACAAATATATTACAGTAAATGCAAAAAAAATGCAAGACATCATCACAACCATCTGTTCAGAAAATATATTTAAACAAAATACAGTATTTGATCTTAACTCATCACTGTTTATTTGAGTATAATATATAGTATAGCTAGTTTTTTTTAGCACATTCTATATTCTTTCAAACTCATTTTCCAAAATGTCAATCACCTACTTTAATCTCTTTCGTATCTTAACACTTACAAAAAGTAACTAACTTATTTATATTATGTAAATCTAAAGCAGACCTTAACACATCCCTTTATGTGAAAGTGATATTCTTAACAAAAAACATTGTAAATGTAATCCACTAAACTAAAACTGCTTTAATCTAGTTCCTCATTTAACACTCTCACAGCAGCTCCCAATTTAGAAATGCAAAATGTCTCACTTTTAAAGGAGAAGTAAAACTGGATCCTACATTTCCCACAATAGCCTCTTTCATCCAACCCTCTTTGACGGGTAAATGCTTGCATCTTTCAGATTCTGAGATATTAGTTGTAATGCTTGTTGTTAAAAATGTGATCTGGTATCTCAGGCTCAATCAACTCAATGACAACTAGGAAGTGTTTTTTTGTATGTTTGTTTGTTTTTTGAAACTTTTTTCATAGACTGAGAAGCTACCATCATGATATGTAAAGTGATTTTGATGAGTAAAATTATTCTTAAATTGCCCACACTCTTTTTGTGGGGATAAATATACTTTAATCCTGTTTATTTAAAGGAAGAGACTGCATTTTTAATAATCCCTAAGGTGTGACACTACTTGGTTAGTCTTTTTTATGATATAGTATTTGATTTTGTTAAAAGTAAATAAAGAGTTAAATCTATATAAAGTATTGTTCTTGTACATTTTCCTGTCATTATACTGAATGGAGTGAAGGTGAAATATCCTCTGGTGTAGAGAATCCTTTCATTATTCTCCTGGTATCCCTTTCTCAGTGATCTGGGAACCACTTGCAGTTTAATATACATGCGTAAACCTCATTGATTACATTTCAAGTTATTCATTTTCTGCATCACTGCTAAACTCCTGTGGATTAATAGTGTCTGGAATAACCTGTCAGACCTCTCTCTTAGCCTGTCGATGGATCATTGTTACCTAACAGACGGCAATCACACTGTGCTGTGAGGAGAACTGTCTGTATAGTGCCATACAGTGTCTGGTTCATCAGCCTATTCAGTGGCATAAGTGGAACATTTATCAAGATAATGGTGTACCAAACAGCACTTAATGAGCAAGGAGTGGGAGACAATCTCGGCCTTCAGCAGACAGAATGAGACACTTGAGTGCAATGTCTCTGAAACTCACTGCTTTTAGCTTTTCCTCACTTTCTTGGAAGTGGAAAACATTGCTATGTCTCTTGACAATCCTCCATATATCACAACTGTCTGCAATAGTGCAACCAAAAAAAATGTTCCTCTTTGCAAGCCAGATCACGCTGAAATTTCAGGCATGTGGTCGCAACATTTCAGGTTCAAGATTCAGCCTTTGGCATCACGTCACATGCTTGCTCAGCAAAATTGGTGAAGAAAAAGTGATGAAATTATGAAAGACAGAGCGATGGTTACTTATGCAGGTGATTAATGACATGAAAATAAGAAAGGGAGGATGGAAGAGCAGAAGGACAAAAATAAGGTTAAAATATGTATATTTTTTTGCCATATGCAGAAACGTGAAGCAAGACATGAATTTCAAGATGTGCATCTTGTTAATAAATTAAAATATGTTTTTACAAAATACAATATTTCCTCTAATTTACCTTACTAGAAAGTTAACAAGAAAATTGAAGATACAATATTACAACCAACCTATTATATATATTTATTTATTTATTTATTTATTTATTTATTTATTTATTTATTTATTTATTTATTTATTGATTTTTTCCTACAAAATACAGTATTACATGTCACCCCAACAGGTTGAATCTTCATATTTCCAATATAAAATAGCAAGTACTGCCTTTATTTTCAAAACATTATAATAACAAGTTTTTTGACAGGTGTAATCGACCCTCATTTAAGTCCCCACCTCTTCCATAAACACCCGCAGACATCAGGCTGATGAAGATTTAACATTAATTGATGAACTGAATAGTTGGTTGACAGTAAATCTATTTTGACAATCAATTCATCACATTTAATAAGACTTTCAAAACCTGACCTAATTCCAGCTTCTCAGTTGTGTTGAGCATTTGCTGCTTCTTACTTCTTAGAAGCAATATGACTTCTTAGAAGCAATATGACTTCTGATCACCCCCAACTCAAAGAAATGGTTTTAGAAAATGTGCTCATTCCTTTTCTTTCTAAGAGTTAGATGAGAAAGCTAATACAGCTTACATGTCTGTAGCTTAATATGAAGCTAAAATCAGGAGACTGCTAGCTTAGCATTAAGACTAGAAACAGGAAGAAACCACTAGCCAGCCTCAGTCCAAAAGTTTTTTTTAAAGTCCACACAATAGCACCTCCAAAGCTAATAGCAAGGTATGCCTTGTTTGTTTAATCAGTAGAAAAGCTGAAGTTTGAACATGGCAGTTAGTGGTTTTGTTTCTTGACTGGGTGCAGTGACTTCCTGCAATATTTGGTTTTTGTGTAGATTAAACAAACAAGATATATGTACAAATAAGTTAGTTTTTGAGATTCTGATAAATGGATTTTCCCTTTTACATGTAGACTGAACCACGCTCACTCTTTCTTCCTGTTTTCAGTCTTTATGCTAAGCTACGCTAACAAAATCCCATGGCTCCAGCTTAATTTTTAACCTTCTAGACATGAGGGTGTTACTGAGAGCTAGAAGTTAAACAAATTATTATATAATTAGCTCTGTAGAGTAAGCACTAAAATGTTACTGTGTTTTGATCACAAGGAGAAAAGGTAATTAAAGTCCCCCTCACTCAAAAATATATTTTTCATCTTGTTGTTCTTGTTATTTTGTATGTTGGAGCTTCCCTGTGCAGAGTTTGTTTTCACATTCATCTCCTGAAAGTGGAAAGTTTGTCTGTGCTCATTGAACATCTGATTTTAAGAGCAGGATTTGTGACATCATAACTTTAAGAAGCTGATCTTGATCCAAAACTCAACTTACACAAATGTTATGTGGAAACCTCTAGTGCACAAATAATGATAATGATGAAGTAAGAGACATCTTGTGTCCAGCAGTTAAACTTCTGAAATGAAATAAATTTACATATTCATAGATTCTGGGTAATTTAATGAGGGAGAAGGAGTTGATGTAATTTTAAGAAGTTTAACGAGATAATTAACTTTTTTTTGGTTGAAAAACCGTATCAGACACACATCATTGTTCCAAGCCGAGTATTTTTATATGTCTTAGTATATGTCTGGAGGCGACCTTTAATTACTTTCAACTTTATCCTTAGCTGTAAATCTTCATAGTTCCATTATAGAAAGTTTGTGTAATAAAATTTAGATCACGCAGCATAACCACCAGTCATTACCACCAGCTACCACCTCCCAGCCGGCTAATAACAACTCCCAGACATTACATTACTCACTGAGATGACTGCTGCTGATAGTGGTTATGGTGATATGGTAACAATGGCAGCTCCCCCTTGGTGTCATCCCCCTTAGCTCATCTGATGCATGGCCATCATCACTGTGCCGCAGATTGAAGTGAAATGATTGGGTATAAAGCCGTGAAAAGGGGTCTGCAGTGATGGGGCCTCAGTGTCCATTGAAGTGAGGGAATAATCTATCTCGCGATGTGATAGTGCTGGCCATCATTTAAGTGGTTTGAAAAGGTCAGCGGGGCGACCGGGATGCGGGAGTGATCTGGACGGCCATTACATTCATTCCGCTTCGATGTGCAAGCCGCAGCAGCCTGATTGATGCCTCCAAGAAAGGATTTGGCGCTGCTGTGGTGTGTATTATACAGCATGCACTTTAATATATTGCCTGTGTGCGTCTGCAGGTTGGTATTTGTGTGTCTCCTGGTCCGTGTGAATGAAAACGAGGAAGCTCTGGTTAATGGTGTACGATGGCCCGGGCAAAGCGTTTCATCACAGGTCTTCAGGAGAGGATCTGGAATAGCAAAGTCAACCCATCAGCTCCTATAAGCTTTCCATCACCTTACTCACTCATGACTGATGACTTCCAAACAACCACTCTCTTCATCTTTGACCAAAATAGACTCAGACCAAGAAATCAATGGAACAAGGGCCCGTTCCCTGAGAAGCTGATGTAATTAAATCTGTCTGCAGGGTAAGAAAAGAAAAGGGCAGGAGAGGGAAAGGGGGGGAACATTTTTGACTAAATAATATGTTCTCGAGTGGTGAAAGAAAGGAGAGGAAAGCTTGTGAAGTGCAGGGGGAAGTCCCTGGAGGTATAATTAACAATATCTAACATTAGTATCTGTGCCTCTACTTTCTCTGACGCTCACAACTGTACAGACTGAGGCGAAACCCAGACAGACTTGCTGCCAGGGGGTTTGCTTCTGTGTAGACCTTCCTGCTTTGTAGTCTGTGGATTAAACCCCATCATACAGTGCCTTAAAAGTATTCAGTTTGCCTTAAAAAATGGAATCAACTAGGATTTAATGTAGCTCAAAGTATTTACCTGTACGCCGAAATCATTACTGGTGCTTTTTTTCCACTGAAGATATTCTGCAGTAGATGGTGAAATTAATAATAGCTGATATTTGTGCTGCTTTCCAAAAACAAGATGGGGTTTTTAAAAGCAAACTCGACAGGTGAATGTGCACACCTGTACAGAGATGCCGACACGTCTATGAACATTTTGGAGATGGGAAATTGGCAGCACAGATGGCAAGATAGTGAATTGAAGCCAGATTGTGTAATGATTCCTCCTACACATTTAATTCCACTTCATATCAAACGATAGGCTAATCATAGATCCACTTTAACGTAAACATTCAAGACAGCAGTGTTACTTCTGCTTCTGCTCATAGTGAGCAATAACTATTCCATAAGCACCTCTCAATTATAAAAGATCTAAGCCATCTCAACCAGGTCAATCTTGACCAGTTACAGCTGTGATTTATTATTGAGGTATTATTGAAAGATTGAGCTCAAAGGGTGAATATACTGATTCCTTTTCACCTCAACCAAGATTAAAATATCATCAGTTGTAGAAATCTAATATCTTTTAATATTGTGCATTTATCACCAGGCATGACTTGAGTTTTCATATAGTTTTTGTGTGTAAAAATTGCTGCAGTGAACACATGACATGTCACTGGAGACTCTACGACAGCTGCCACACACACTCTGCCTTCTCCAGTCACCTCACCGTCACATCTTCACCACCTGCACTCATATATGAACTGTCTAAATTAGGGAAACACCTGTATGCTGGATTGTATAGTAAATATAAATTAATATATTGTTTATTGTACTTTAGATATCGAGTGTGTGGTCTCATCAGTCATGCATGTGTCTATATGCAGTAGATGATTCAAAAAATACCTGGAAAATAGACATTCTCCATAGGAACAGAAAACAGACCATTTTCAGCGTTTGTTCATGTGCACTCCTGGTACAGATTCCACACACTGTATTATATATGAGGCCCCCTGGTATTATACATGCTATCACACTGTCACACTTTAAAGGATTACTGCAATACCTGACTCAAACACAGCCATTAGGTTTGTTATTAGGAACACCTTTGATGTACAAAATAACTGCTGTGAAAAAGACCTGGGTTTCAGAAGTCACATAATTCACCTATGTATAGTCCATGCAGTTCATTGGATTGTAGTAGACCTGTATCTGTAAGGTTCACCTTTTGGTATTGTGGTAAGATTTTCACCATGAAAACAAAGGAACACTGCAACAAAAACTCTGCAAAAGGTAATTGAAAAGCACAAGTGAGGAAACGGATAAAAGAAAATGTCCAATACCTGGCCAAGAAATAGTATAGTGCATAATCCACTTTAAAACAGCAAATTGTTGTTTCCACTGCTGTTTTTGTCTGAATTAAACAGCCAAGACATAACATGTTAATTACCCAGCTTTGAAGGTTTTGGTAGGCGAATGTTGTTACCTTCAGGCAGAACCAGTATAGCTGCCTCCCACTGTTTCCAGTCTAGTTAACAGGCTGCAACAGCTACATTTAAGTGATAGATATGGCAGTGTTATTGATCTTCTCATTTAATGCTCTGCAAGAAAGCGAATAAGCACATTCCCCAAAATGTCAAACTATTATTTTCAGAAATGGGAAAATGGAAAAAGCTCCAGGTCCTTGTTTTTGCCAGAGGTTTCAATGGTATCACACAGTCAGGACATGACATCTGTTCTGTTGACATGGAGATGAATTGCCTGAAATGCAAACTCGGTAGCTGTTTCTCAACATATTATTCAATGTCATGTTCGCCAGTGAAGAGAAAATGTGATTGGGCTGAAAGCACAGGAAAGACTGGTAAAAGGACCATGAGCTGGCATTTTTTTTCTCAATCTATAATATTTTTGTTTATATTGTATTTTATATATTTTAAGTTTTGGGTAGTGGGGGCCCAACAGAACATATTTTCCCCAGGGCCCCATAATAGACTAATGTGGCTCTGTTTGGATAGAGGGTAAAATGAATGCAACAAAATACAAATAAATTCTGGAGGGAAACCTGTTGCAGCCTCCAAGAAAGCTGCACCTTGGGAGATATGTCTTCTTGATCCCAAGCATAAAGCTAACGCAACACATGAATAACTTAACAGCAACACTGCTAATGTCCTGTGGAGTGGTTGAGTCAAATCCAGATCTAAATCCAACTGAGAATTAGCGTCTGGACTTTAAACAGGCTTATCACTCACGATCTCCATGAAATGTCCAGATGTGCAAAGCCGAAAAATAAGTATCCACACAGATTGAAGGCTGTAATTGCTTCCAAAGGTGCATCTACTAAATACTGACTTTGGGGAGTCTGAATATGCAAATGCAAATATTTTGTATTCAGATCAATTTAATCACTTTGTTGTTTTCATTTTGGCATTAAATAGTCATCTTCTGTTTGCTGAATGCTTCAAGGCACCTGCTTTGCTGTAGCTAGGTGACATAAAGAAGATGTGCACAGTTCTCATGCATAGTGAGAGGAATGAATAGCTTTGTTTGAATTCCCTGTGAGGTTACTGTAAAGGATATTAAGGCCCAGACACAATTGTCTCCCTTTATCTCACTTTCTATTTCTCCCTTTCCCATGTACCCACACATTAAATGTGGCCTGCCAGAGCAGAACAGCTTGATCCTGTTAATGGATTTTAACACAGAGGTGCTGTGCTGGCAGCAACGGGATCCACACATCTGAATGTCAGCTGCAGAGGAGAGAAATAAATATCCCTAAAATAAGACCGCTGTGTGAAACTGGTCGAAATTTGGAGCTTGCATCTCGTCACGGAATCCGATGATTTTCACCTCAAGTATTTAACATGTAGCTGAAAATTTGCTGCAGCGCCTCAGATATGTACCTAACAGTGCAGAACACCCCGTGACTTTCAGTAAGGTGTTCCCCATCGACTTTAAAGTTGTAAGTCGGGGATGTGTGATAGGGTGTCTGAGCCTCCTGTGCTGTGTGGCTGCTCATTCCTGGAATAGCAAAATGCTTCCCCATCGCTACTTAATTCTAATGAGGGTTTTATGAGTCGTGATCAAGAGCTCATTGGCGACGTGTTCAGTCAATAGCGCCTTCTCTTCTGAGCCGAGCCTCAGCTTATGTGCCGACCCCAGCAAATTGACCCGGAGATTTATACAGCAATTTTCTAAAGGTCCCCATTCGTGGGCCTACAGTCAGGAAGGCGAATTAGTGTGTCAATGGATTTCACTTTCAATTTGAATGCCGAGTGGTTGGAACATGGCCCCGGCTAAAGGGAGGCCATGGGTAATGAACTCCTTTGTGTTCTGCCACTTTACAGGATCAAATGCTGGAGGCTGTGAAGACATTCAGAGCTGAAAGAGGGCGAGTTTCTTCAGGTGCCGTAGGTAGTGAATCATATGGATTTATCCACCATTTAAGGGAGACTACACATGAAGCATCCCTGTTCAACTAGGCTGGCATTGATGTGTATGTGATTGGTATTGACAACTGTAAATCCACCTAGGATGCATTGTTCTAGATACATGTACCACATAAGCCAAATCTAGATGATCTGCAAAGTACTATGTGGGTAGCACAAACTCTTTTTTTGTTATGGGGTCACTTCATACAAAAAAAAAAAAAAAAAACAATTTAATGGTGGGAAAATCACTTTTCATTCAATTAATTACCACAATGTAATAGTCATACATTCAGAATTTGATTTAATGGCATTTTAAGTATGTCAGGCGAAGTGTACTTAAAGTTTCATAAGTGTAAGTAATCATTATGCAGCATGGCCCCTTTCAGTGATATTATTATATGTTTAATATTAGTAGATTACTATTATTCATGTATTTATATGTGTAATTAGCTTCTGAATGTTGTAGCTGGTCGAGGTGGAGCTAATTTTAGTTGCTTCATGCAGTTTAATCTATAATAATGAATCATTTTTTATTTGAAAATATCCAAATCTAGAGTGACTATCCTACAACAGTACTTTCATAAATGTATCTTTCACCACAGTCAATATCTATTCATGAAATAAGCAGTATGCAGATATCTACATATAGAATACAATAGAAAACACATTATTAGCATGCGATACCCAATGGATCAGACTTGGCGATCACTTCACTTGTAAAAATGAGACATCAAACTGTATGAAAAAAAAGTTTTTATTTCCCTGAAATCCTTCACATTGTTTTCTTTATTTTTACTCCATTAGCCACAGAGCTGCAACAATTAGTCAACTGACCGCAACTTTTGCTGATGATCGATTAATTGATTCAGTTATTTCTTAAACAAAAATGCTACACGTTTGTTTTCTGTTATAATAAACAAACGTTGGGTTTTGTACTGTTGGTCTGACAAAAAGAGGCATTTGAAAGCATCATCTTCAGCTCAAGGCCAGCTTTCATTATTTTACTTTTTAAAGACCAAACAATTGATCGATTAGTCAGAAAAACGTAGTGAATGATGTAAAAACAAAGAAGTACAACATATTGTTTACTGTCAAAAAACTGCATTGGGAGGTTAAATTAGACATTTCCATTCCCAGCACAAAATTATAATGCCATTGAATATATACGATCACCAAATCTAAAATATATCTATTTTAAATGTGACAAAAATACATGACACAATCACATGCTTCTCCATTCAAACTCAAACAAAATACTCAAAGGGCACCAGTCAGAAAACAGACAGCAATGGCAGAAGAGTGATAATCCTGTTGTGACCTTATCTCCTGCTGACACCCACAGCCCAGAGCAGGGAGCGGTTAGATGGGTGAAATAACTCAGCACTTTTAACCTCTCAAATCTCAAAAGCTCTCCAGTTCGTCCATTAGCAGTCTGACAGTTTGGTGTCACGCGGCGGCCCTGCGGAGGAGACCTGAACTGTTACAGTTCAGAGAACCATGGCGAGCCAGCCAGCGATCATAGCCATGCCTCCCATGGGAGCAATCTTGCGAAGACCAGGGTCTCCAGTTAGGGCCTGGTGGTACAGAGAGCCGCAGAACATCCCCATACCTGCCAGAAGGAGGGTACCAGCCTGTATATGAGGGGAGAGAGGAGAAGCATGAGCATCATTTTGAATTCAGTTTCCACCAACAGATTGTAGATATAAGATGACTAAATCAAGTTTTACATGATAAAGAGTGTCAAATACCAACACAGCAAGTTAAAAACCAAGGCCAAATATACTGTTTATTTTTAGTTCCTAACCCCCTACCTATCTACCTTTCACCTACCTGTGAAAACACACATTTCATTTTGTTTGCTCAAGTAGCTCTTCATCAACACCACCTGTCATGTTCCAAATAAATCTGGCCAATATATCAAAATGATGTCAACATTGTGATATGAGAGTAGATGTCATCTTAGATTTTGGTAATATTGTAATATGACATAAGTGTTGTCTGTAGTCTGAGAGTAATGTAACTTATCAGACTGTTCTAGCTGTCTTTACCCACTGAGACATTATACCCACATTACTGATGATTATTTATCATAAAATCTCATTGTGTGAATATTTTATGAAAGCACAAATAGTCATCTCTACAATATTGACACAATATTGATAGAGGTCAAAAATATTGTGATATTTGATTTTTTTCCATATCACC
Source organism: Scomber scombrus (assembly GCF_963691925.1). NCBI lineage: Eukaryota > Metazoa > Chordata > Actinopteri > Scombriformes > Scombridae > Scomber > Scomber scombrus. Next base: position 18,277,412 of record NC_084992.1, on the reverse strand, counting down.
CAGCTCTAGTTTCAAATGTGTTTTAAATTACATTTCATTTATTTCCAACTTTTTATTTAATTACAATATTATATTACAATATATTATTACAATAATTGGTCTCTTTTTTTCCAATGGGTTTGGTCAAGTTTTCATTCACAACTTTGAATGGCTGAAACTGGATTTTACAACTATTTCAGCATTTTAATGTTCTGTCTTTCTTTTTTTCACCTTTTCATTTCAGCTTTTCTGCTCCCTTGACAACGCGTTTTCACTCTGTCCCAAAATATTATGTATAATATAATTCCCTGGTTGGGAATAACTGAAGTACAGCTTCTGCTAGTCTTTGGCAGCCTGTTCTATAACAGTTTTTATTACTAAATCATCTCTCTTACACCTCCTTACAATAGCATTTTGTCGACTTATAATATAATATGCATCTTTGCATAGGCCTTCTACTGCTAATACTTTGCACTGCAAAGTTGATTTTTAAAAAGTTTTATACATTTATACATAACTGTATAAAACCACCGTGGAGGTTTCAAATGCACTCAAAAAATATTAAACTATAATTCCCCTGTAGTGCTAAGGCACCAGTTTGTTCAAAAACAGCATCTTATGTAATAACGGTCTAAAGGAATACTGGTGTTCTCAGTGAAGGCGGACAGGAAATGAGAGTTTGATTTTAAGGACACTGAAGTGCATCCAGCCCTGCAAGCTGATATTAGGCATCCATACTCACCACAGCAGGTTTGCCAGAGTGGGCAGCACCCAGCAGGGCCAGGCTGTGGTAGAAATGGTACTTGTTGGCAGTTTCAAATAACTGAAGAGGCAGACAAACAGAGAAAGAGCTTTCAGGAAAATTCCTCTCCAATCAAGTCATTTTAGTGAATCGAAGATTTCCTGGAAAAAGAGCTACTACCGCAGAGAGTAAATGGATCAAAAGAGGACATTTAATGACACACTGGTTTGAAGGGGAAAATTTCCTGGATCTGTTATACATCATTTTCATCAATCAGGCTAGATGTCTAATCACACACACTGAAAAAAGTATCTATTCTTAAATGGATTATATTGCTAGTGTCAGTCGATGCAGCGCGAGTGGTGCAAGGCACTCAACATTGAGCACAAACAAACCTCAAAACTACATCTTTTCAATATTTTAACAACAAAATCATGTGTTTCCATACTATTAGTACTATTTACATACCACTCTCTGGTAATCGTCAGGGTCGCTGTGTTTGAAACCTAAAATAAGAGACACAGGACAGAAAAAACACATAATGCAGGGTGTGACATGACATGTTATAATCTACATTTGACACATACAGCAATTATTAGACTTAAGGAGCTTTCTAAGTTTTCCTTGAGATCATCACACACTCTATAGTCATGATGTTTATCTTGGTGTGGACTTTAATCAATGCTTATGACCAATGGCATAGTTTTGTATACACTCAGCCATAACGCAATATAAATATTATCTCAGGATACAAAGCATTATCAGTGCAGCCATCATATACCCAAATACAAATGTTATAGCACCAAACAGCAATGGTGCAAAGAGCATCCACTTAACACCAACCTAAATGAGCCCCTATCTTCTACCATGATACCCTCTTGGTGCGGGTCACCTTGATTATGAAACTGTTTATTTATCTCCCATAACGGGCTGCTTGCTGACTGCTTTTGGATGCCGAATTTAACATTAGCATATTACACATTAGCAGAAGCTCTTCATTCTTCTTTTACAGCTTAGCAGTTGTTAGGATACACAAGCAACCCTTAAATTAGCATGTTTTTGAACGGAGGCTGGCGTAGACATGCCAGTCCGTCCTGGTATTGTTTACTATGAAGCCTAATGAACAGGCTAATCCATGTATGGATAGTTAACTGATGTCAGTCTGTACCGTGAGCCCCGTACGCCCCAGCTGCCACAGCAGAAGCCCCGGACAGGGCTGCTAGCCTCCGGACAACAGCAGCAGCGGTCATTTTAACTCCGTGTGGTTTAGATTAACAGACAGCCGGAAGAGTGAAGGGGATGGTGCCTTCAATGTCCTTTTGTAAGCTCCGTTTTTTGAAAGGTGCGCTCGAGTACTATTAGTGGCAAACTAGCCATGTAGTCTACATTGTAACGCACTGTTACAAATAATATAAACATGTGATGTAAAAATAACAAATAATAGAGAAGAAGGAACGGGAAAGCAATCAGATGTGGGAAATATTATATTATTATTCTGCAGACATTTACAGTTATAGTTTTTAGTGTTTATTTCATTACAAATACATTTTTAACAAATATTAGAAACGTGGGCTAGAGTAATTACTGGTACACAAAGGTCAAAAGGGATACAAAACAATTAGCCTACAGGTGCCAGCAATTAAATTTTACCCTAGGCCAGTTTTCTTTAAAGGATTCTCATTGGTCCATTACCTGATGCAGAGGAAACGCAGGCTTATATGTTTTATTTCTTTTAATTAATTCAAGGAAATAATTGATTTATAACACTGTTAAGGACTGTATCTGGAGGGGGAAAACATGTAATCAAACAGTATTTCTATTTGACCAGCAGCCAGTGCTTGTGAGAAACAGATCTGTTATGGTTATCATATGTTTATCGTTTGTTTATTGTTGCTGTCTTTTATTTCATTTTATTTTACTTTATCTCATTTTAATTGATGTATATATTTTTATATTATATTTTCATCATCTCCTTCCTGCATTTCATTGTCCTCTACCTTCATCTTGTCAATGTCGGTCTTTTTACTGCTCTGTGTTGTGTGTCTTGATTTGTATTGTACTGCTTTTGCTTTGTCTGTCAAAGCATTTTGTAAACTCTGTTTTTAAAAGGTGCTATATAGATAAAGTTGTTGTTATTATTATTATTATTATTATTATTATTATTATTATTATTATTATTATTATTATTATTATTATTATTATTACTGTCACATATGCTAAAGATGGGGCAGATGTGTTCTTCCCTGGCATGTGCAAGTATGTATGGCTTATCTAGTGAAAATAGTATGGGCCAACCATGTTTTTAATGCCTCTCTTGGAGTCTAGTAGGCTATTAGTTTGTTACAGGAGTGAAGTCAGCTTTCATCAGGGGGCCAAATATGTTGCTGAAGGTCCGGATTTGACCCACAGGTCGCTATTTGCCTACCACTGCACACTGACATCATGCTTCTCACATCAGTTTTGGCTTGTCCACTACCCTAATTACAACATACCACTGAGTCCTTGAAAGCAGCAGCACCACAGGGCCACTGCCATGAAGGCTTGAACCAAAATGGCGACCGCCGTGCTACAGTTTCATCCCACAGGGCAGATTTCAAACTCCACAGAGATATTTGACATTAACGTGACACTTCAGCCATCATTGTTATATCCTTAGGCAACGTGTTAAGACCATGTATATGTAGATATAAGCATTTTCCTGTGTCTGGTCAGTACTAATTATGCTTCAAAGTTCAAGTGAAACAAGACACAGTGCTAGGGTAAAAGTTAAAAAGCACTTTAAGTCTTCTTTTATCATTTCATTCTTTTTTATGTGTGTGTTAAATCTGGAGCCAGCACAATTAAACTCAGAGGATAGAAAAGGCCCCAAAATCACTGTTGATAACTGACCTTCATTTCATAAATGGGAAAGAAAATCAAACCCTTTATTTTTCTCTGTATTTATTTTTATACCTCTGCTTTGTTTAATACCTCACATGTGAAATGCATTATTCATGGCAGCTCTGAATTATAGGCCTACTATTGTGCTGCTTTTGTATGAATAATTAATTTTCTCCACAGAGGGGTTGCTTTTGAAAAGGGTGCATGCTGCCCTTTTTTTTCCAGCACCACTGTAAGCAATGCACCAAATTGCCGCAAAACCACTGAATGATAGGCTTCGTGGTGTAGAGGGTGCATTAGTGTGCAGCACTTTGCAATTTGTCCATCACTGCAATTTGGGGAAAAAACGGTAAATGTCTCTGCTTTAAGCAAATGACTAATGTTTGATGTGTTTTCATGCCAGTAGAGGTGTTGAGGACTAATGTTGGTGTTACCCTCTGATAAAAATACACTAATCCCTGCTGAGGGCCCACCAAAAGGGGGTGCTGTATTACTTTCTCACCTGCCAAAGTGTGTCCAGAGAGGGTGTGTGTGTTCATGTGTGTGTGTGTGTGTGTGTGTGTGTGTGTGTGTGTGTGCGTGCGTGCGTGCGTGCGTGCGTGCGTGCGTGCGTGCGTGCGTGCGTGCGTGCGTGTGTGCGTGTGCAGGGGGACTTCTTCCAATTATCATATTGAAATTACACAGGGTCACACTGCATTACTGGAGAGTCGCTAAACCACATTTTCTGCCGAGCCTCGTCCTTAGCTGACTTTGACACAGCATTAACACAATGCATACAATTAACACATTTTAATGACCATGTAACTAATTAAAAATAAGCCTTGTGAGTCACAAGCCTTCTTCGTCGACTGTGAGCCTAACCTGTGGCGAGAGTGGGTGCATTTGTGTCAAAGCTTGTATGGGTCTGTCTTCATCGGGCATGTGTGTATTTGAGGATGTGTGGACATTTCTTTGGCGTGATTTGTGAGGAATGTGTTGTATGCAGAGGGATGCTTGCTTACTCGCTCCAGAATCCACTCACACACACACATACACACACACACAGGTCATTTTCATTCTGGCCTGTGGCAGATGGGACAGCAAGGACAACAATAAAGTATGGCTTTACATCTTGTTTTCACAGACAAGCAGCAAATTATCTCTAAGTCCCAGCAGCTGTGTGCTATGAGGTTCCTCCAAGAGCCAACATCCATCTCACTTCAGGCAGCTCGCCTGCCTGTCCTTTTCTCCGCTCAAACTCTCAACGTGTTTGTGTGGACGTGTGTGTATGTATGCGTCTGATCGCGTCAGATTGTTTGCCCCCGGGCTGTCTTGTTGCGATCGAGCGGCCGTCTGAGGAAACATTCGACTCACAAGAAAAACACCAGTCGCTTCAAACGTGGAAACCGACTGAGCACTTCCTGCAAATGGAAACTGGTAGCTTGTCTTGCAACTTACACATTTACATGACAGTTGCCGTTGCCTAACGCTGTCCTTCAGCCTGCTGCCGCCGCTTAGGTATCCATATTCACATTTTTAAAAAAGTGTACACACACCTGGAATATCTCCTTTTTCTTTCAACTTAATGTACTGCCGTGGGTTGTTTGGGCAATCCAATTTCCCATCCTTCTTAGCTATATTATTAGGTATATCTGGCGGCATTGCATCTTTAATGCAAGGCACATAAAGTGGAAACAGTCTGTCTTGTCAACATAGAAATAAAGATTCGGCTTTGTTTTTCTTCAACAGGTAACAAGACAGAAACACTGGCAAGACCTCAAAGTCATCTGGAAGTGTCATCCATCTCTTCCGCTGTCACGCTCTCACTTTCTTGTGTTTGAGAGTGAAAATACAGCAAGAAAACCGACAGGATGGCTTCACCATGCAAGCAATGAAATCCTGTGTTTTGTGTGCCAAAAGCTTTTCCTGCTGTGCTCCCTCCCTGATAACAAAATTTTAAAAGAACCCCTCCCCATTTCTGAAATTCTCCATTAACCTTGATGTGTTTTGACGGTTGCAGCCCTTCAATGTCTTCGGCTCTCTTTGAGATGCTGCAACCACAGCCAATTATCTATCTGTTAGGGCGCTTTCATGTCTCTGAGATGTTTAGTCACAAATGTACGTATTGTGCCCCAGTGTCACAGCTCTTCATGCTCCAGCTCTGTCACTCGTCTATGTCATTACATCCCTTTCAGCAAAGAGGAAAGAATTGAGGGAAGAGAGGAATGGAGGCTGAGAGAGATAGAAGAGACAGGCCTGTCGAGTGACATTTTGTCTTGGTGTCCAGGCTATTGTGTGCCAAGGGAGACAACACCAGTCATTGCCATTACACTGGCTGGCAGAGCGGCACACACACATACACTGGACCAAAACAGCCTCAGGTGCACACACACACACACACACACAATAACATTTGTCTCCATACTCATGTCAACACTGAAAAATATTGCTCTGTGGTTGTTTTCTGCAATATAGTTCAATTTTCTTTCTTTTGTTGATTGCATGGCAGGTTGTTTGTGATACCAAGAACTGAAATTATTATATGTGAGGCTCCAAACAACCAAACAATGCAATCAAAAGGCATTCAAACTTATTAATCTGCTGAATGAAAAAAAACAGAGTCACACTCTTGTTAATATAAGGTTGTTTGTCCCCGGCATTGATGCATGTGCAAAAGAGAGTAGAAAAAAAACCACATTCAGGCACACACAAGCATAAAATCCCAAATATGCATACACGCAACACTTGCACACACACACACACACACACAAAGTTGCGGTTACAGCAGGCTCCCCACGCCGAGTGAGCATAATTAGCACACTCGTTAAGCTCATCTGCATCTCTCTTCAAAGGAGATCGATGCAAATGGATAGGATTTAGCCACTGGCAGCAATTAGGCCGAAAAAATATCCTAGCAGGAGAAACTTGGTTACAGTGAGGCAAAGTCGGTTTCATCGTGGGAAAGAAATGTATTTACTGCCCCTGCACCGGGTGCATAATACAATTTCAAAACGAATGCTTTCATTTAATATCATGTCAAATCAAGTTATGTTTAATCACATTGTATACCAGCACTCGTGTATATCACATAATCCTTGGCTTTTAGGGAGAATGAAGTTTCACTGGGAAAACATGACACTATTTATCCTACTAAGTACTGTCTGTGTATCCAAAGCTTAATTGCACTTATTCATCCGTGCCATAGAGCTCTGTTGTTGTCCAAAAACACAAATGTGTATCAATCCACAGCTGAAAATAGTCCCCAATTGATGCACCATTTACTCCTGTTTGTGTAGAAGTTTGTTAAAAACTACAGTGTCAGATGTTTTAGGAAATGGCCGCGCCTTTAACAAAAACAAAACTATATATTTGTGATCTCATGTTCAGTATTGAAAGGAGGAAGTAATGTTTAATGTATTCAGATCGACTTGAAAACTGTGAATGTAACCATTAACCTTTGTGTTTTGTTGACACTGGCTTTATTTTTCTCATTGGTTGGTATCCCACCAAACCCAGTGTTGTATATATATTAATAATAACATTTTTAATTTTTGAGTGTCATTTATGTCATGCACTTAAAGCGATGGTTCGGTGTAATTTCGACCTAGCGTCATATGCACCATGAGGTCTATCTAACCACCCGTTCCGCTTTTTTTTTCATTTTGTCGCAAACTGGTGGAATTACAGCCATCAGCCGAATGGCTTAGTACAGGTGCTAATGTACCCACCAGAGTATCTTGTAAATTACCCCACTAATAATGCCTGGATTGTTATCAAACTTCTACAGTAGTACAAATAAGGTCCTTACTCATAAATCGATCAATCAATCAATAAATCAATCTTTATTTGTATAGCGCCAAATCACAACAAAGTTATCTCAAGGAACTTTACACATAGAGCACAGGTTCTAAACCGTACTCTTCAGGTTTTAATTATAAAGAGACCCAACATTCCCACATGAGCAAGCACTTAGCGACAATGGCAAGAAAAAACTCCCTTTTAACAGGAAGAAACCTCAGGCAGAACCAGGCTCAAAGTGGGCGGCCATCTGCCTCGACCGGTTGGGGTAGAGAAGAGAAGGAGCAAGAATAGGAGAGAGAGAGAAGCACATAGAAAATAAACATTGAAGCTAGAGGGTCCGGGACTGGAATCTGTCATCCGGACGTCTACAGGCCCAGATTACCTGTGAGACGAGAAAGCACAGACAACTCAGAATGTTATTGGATATAGATGGATGGATAGAGAGAGAGAGGAGGAGAGAGGAGCTCAGTGCATCATGGAGGTAGGAGTCCCCGGCAGTCTAAGCCTATAGCAGCATAAACTAGGAGCTGGCTAACTATAAGTCTTTTTAACAGGATTTGATGATCAATAGTAACGAAGGCAGCCCTAAGATCTAACAGGACGAGGACAGAGAGAAGTCCATTGTCTGATGAAGTTAAGAGGTCATTTGTAACTTTTACCAGTGCAGTTTCTGTACTATGATGAGCTCTAAATCCAGACTGAAAATCCTCAAATAAGCTGTTATTATTTAGAAAGTTACACAGCTGATTGGCAACTGCTTTCTCAAGGATCTTAGAGAGAAAGGGGAGGTTAGATATGGGCCTATATATAAATCGATGCATTGGAAAGTTTGTAAGTACACCAGGATTATCATTTTGACTCACTCCTCCATAAAGTTTCTTCTCGTGCGCAGCCAGGTCTTCATGTCCCTGACAGATAAGTAATCAGGGACTTGATCCTGCTGCTTCATGAGCATAAACTGCTTCCAGTGAGACCACACAGGATTTCGCGCGAGATCTCGTGGAGCGGGTGGTTAGATAGACCTCATGGTGCATATGACGCTAGGTCGAAATTACGCCGAACCATCGCTTTAAGTATTATATACAATTATTTACATTGATGTGAATTGTGCTTCAGAAGCAGCATGACATTTTCCTCCAAATGCCACGGAAGAATGCACGCATTCGCTCCTTCTTCTTCTTTTTCTTCACAATGACGTTCTCAGCCTCCACCTCCTCCTGCAGAACTTTGAACTCTGGTGAAGCTACCATCTCCTCCAGGTGTTCATTTTGAAGGCTCTCTCTGAGTGCAACCACTGGAGAAGTCTCCCTCTTCTCCAGAGGTGCCTCATTTAGGCTTTCTGCAGAAGCAACAACCACAAAGACATTAGTAGCAGAAACCTCAGGAGAAGCCCCTCTCTCCTCCAGAAGTCCCTCTTTAAGCCACTCTGAGCTGCTCTGGCTGGATGCTGGAGTCTGAACTTCAGGGTCCATGTCCTGTATCGCTGAGATGACGCCTTCTCTGAGACAGAAAGCACTTTCATTGTCAATTTGTTTAAAGGTCTTTGAGTGAAGTTCCATCTCCTTGAAGATGGCTCGGACCATGTATCGCCCTGCTGTGGTGCAGACCCCGAGCAGAAGATATCTGGAGATATCTCCATACTGGCTGAGAAAGGGAGCTGCTGTGCCAGTTAACAGTCTCCCCACCTCAGTGCTGGCAGCTTTAATTTTTTCTTCCATCTCTAGTTCTTCCAGGAAGAACTTTACAGTAATGTTGACCACCTCTGGGATGACTGGGGCAGTGATGTGTTCAAGCTCCAAGAGCTCTGCTGACTTTGCATCACCTGCAGAGTCTGGAGGAAGCTGGATGCCACCAAAAATTCTTAGCAGCTTGCTCTGCAGGGATGGAAGGAACGTTTGCACCAATTTCTCTGCCTTTGGGTGGATGACTTGCACAAACATTTGAAGGCCCTCCAGTGTGACCTTCCTGCCCCATAGCTGTGACAGCCGCTCTTCTTCTGTGATTTCCTGGTGGAGCTCCTCCTCCATCAGATTAAGGCAAAATCTCCTCGCCGTGGCCCAGCCCTGTCAACAACATAGTGAGATGATAAAGGTGAAAGTAGACTAGTGTTACATGCAGGTTTACATATCACAGAACAGTCTGAAGATTCACTATATTTTACTCACAAGTTCAGCCATGAGGAGATGTTTAATCTGATCTCTGTCAATCACTTCCTGAAACCTGTAAAAATAAAAAAAAGGTTGTGTTATCTTCTACAACTTTTATATATTTGTAAAAAGCTGTAATATAATATATGAGTTTTCTATCTTTGTACAAGTCAATTAAATTATCATGTTGACTCACTCCTCCATAAAGTTTCTTCTTGTGCGCACCCAGGTCTTCATGTCTTTGACAGATAAGTAATCAGGGACTTGATCCTGCTGCTTCATGAGCATAAACTGCTTCCAGTGAAACCACACAGGATTTCGCGCGAGATCTCGCGGAGCGGGTGGTTAGATAGACCTCATGGTGCATATGACGCTAGGTCGAAATTACGCCGAACCATCGCTTTAAGTATTATATACAATTATTTACATTGATGTGAATTGTGCTTCAGAAGCAGCATGACATTTTCCTCCAAATGCCACGGAAGAATGCACGCATTCTCTCCTTCTTCTTCTTTTTCTTCACAATGACGTTCTCAGCCTCCACCTCCTCCTGCAGAACTTTGAACTCTGGTGAAGCTACCATCTCCTCCAGGTGTTCCTCTTGAAGGCTCTCTCTGAGTGCAACCTCTGGAGAAGTCTCACTCTCCTCCAGCAGTGCCTCATTTAGGCTTTCAGCAGAAGCAACAACCACAAAGACATTAGTAGCAGAAACCTCAGGAGAAGCCCCTCTCTCCTCCAGAAGTCCCTCTTTAAGCCACTCTGAGCTGCTCTGGCTGGATGCTGGAGTCTGAACTTCAGGGTCCATGTCCTGTATCGCTGAGATGACGCCTTCTCTGAGACAGAAAGCACTTTCATTGTCAATTTGTTTAAAGGTCTTTGAGTGAAGTTCCATCTCCTTGAAGATGGCTCGGACCATGTATCGCCCTGCTGTGGTGCAGACCCCGAGCAGAAGATATCTGGAGATATCTCCATACTGGCTGAGAAAGGGAGCTGCTGTGCCAGTTAGCAGTCTCCCCACCTCAGCGCTGGCAGCTTTAATTTTTTCTTCCATCTCTAGTTCTTCCAGGAAGAACTTTACAGTAATGTTGACCACCTCTGGGATGACTGGGGCAGTGATGTGTTCAAGCTCCAAGAGCTCTGCTGACTTTGCATCACCTGCAGAGTCTGGAGGAAGCTGGATGCCACCAAAAATTCTTAGCAGCTTGCTCTGCAGGGATGGAAGGAACGTTTGCACCAATTTCTCTGCCTTTGGGTGGATGACTTGCACAAACATTTGAAGGCCCTCCAGTGTGACCTTCCTGCCCCATAGCTGTGACAGCCGCTCTTCTTCTGTGATTTCCTGGTGGAGCTCCTCCTCCATCAGATTAAGGCAAAATCTCCTCGCCGTGGCCCAGCCCTGTCAACAACATAGTGAGATGATAAAGGTGAAAGTAGACTAGTGTTACATGCAGGTTTACATATCACAGAACAGTCTGAAGATTCACTATATTTTACTCACAAGTTCAGCCATGAGGAGATGTTTAATCTGATCTCTGTCAATCACTTCCTGAAACCTGTAAAAAATAAAAACTTTTTATCTTCTAAAAGTTGTACATATTTGTAAAAAGCTGTAATATAATATATGAGTTTTCTATCTTTGTACAAGTCAATTAAATTATCATTTTGACTCACTCCTCCATAAAGTTTCTTCTTGTGCGCAGCCAGGTCTTCATGTCCCTGACAGATAAGTAATCGACTTGATCCTGCTGCTTCATGAGCATAAACTGCCTCAGCATCAGTTTCTGCAAGATAGATTCAGATTCAGATACAATCAACTCATAGAAACTCCATATTTTACTCAAATGTAACATTAAATTGAACAGTGCACCTTCACATTTGACAGTGACTTACTTCTGCTTGGTAGCAAGTTCGCTCTTTCTCTGAGAAAGACGATGGTCTCATTTCATGGATACGTTTGAAGATGATGTCCATTTTTAAGAGATGTAAATTTTCCACAGAGGGAAAAACAAAACAACAAATACAATAATACTAGCAAAAATACTAATTAATCACTAAAATAACAAGTAAACAGGTTTGTTAAACACAGAGCAACTATGTTGGTTTGGACAGCTGAGCAATCAGATACCAAATGAGATACCAAATGAGAATCTGCCAGTTAAGAGCATATAGAATGTAGAAATGACATCACTGGAGTGACTGACATCATCGAACGCAACAACATCATAATGGTGAAGATTCTGTCATAGAACAAATCACAACAAAGCACGGAATGTGATATTCAAATGAGGGAATCAAACTCAGACATCAATGGATTCATGTATTAAAGCATTTTTACATTTTTTCACAAAAGCCCCCAGCAGGTAATTCACAGGATCTACATTTTTAAAACCAGACTTGGCCAACTTTTCCTCTAACAGACAAAATAATTATAAATATGATATTATTTACTGTTTGGAAATCCAACACAGACCTCCACTGTTGTCCAAAAACTATTAAAATCGCATCAACAAGCCAATACATTGTAGTTTATTATGAGTCATTCTCACTTTCACCATCCTACAACTGTAAATACTCACTAGCATAATATAGATTAATGTTGAAACTGAAAACAGTCCTGATATAACCTACATTGTTGCTCTGTGGTTGAGTAACATTGTTGAAAACTTAAGCCTTTTAAATGTTTGCCTTGTTTTTTTATTTATTATTGTCCATCACTGTATGATCACTGTAGTTTTGTGTCCAAAACTCTTAACTGTGTTCAGTGCTTACCAGGAAATGTCAGAATGCTAACATGCTAAACTAACAGTGAACATTATCTGCTAAACATCTGCAAACCTGTTGTTAGTGTTAGCTGGTGTTAAACGGCAAAACGCTAACTAGTTAGCCAGTGCTAAAAGGAATGGAAACACACAAAAAACTGTCTGGGCTGTCTTATTTCACAGTTTGTGTGTTAGTAGGAGCATCAGAGACCCACATGTATTTGCACAAGCACCTTTAATGTTGTCATTGTGAGTACGATAGCATTTCGGCATTAGCATGTGACGTAGCACAAATCAAGGCTATGCTAGTGTGCCTCTCAACACTTTATTTATTTATTTATTTTTTACATTTTTGCACTACAGAATTTAATGGGTATTACATGTGAGCTGTGGAGCTGCTGGAATTGTGTTCATGGCTTCCCTAGAGCAAATGTCATATCGACTCCCTCTGTCCTCTGTGTTTTCCACCATCACTTCATCTACCAGGTGTGTAGTTGCATGTCAGAGTCAGAAAGTGAGAGTCAGAGCGGCAGTAGATTAGCCGGCGAGCATGTTAATCAAAGCTGTCACACAACATGTATACCAGTCACATCGTGGCATCATCCTCGGGGCTTCGGCAGCTCAGGTCATCCATCTCATTCACTTTACCTTGGTTATTCCTCCCTAGTCTTCCAGCTCTGTCGGCCTGTTTTCACACCTCTAATGAGTCCCCCACTGAATGCTTGTTTTTCTAAAACACCTGAATATCCACAACACTGCAGTGAGATGGATGTGTGGACGTCAGAAGCTCAATTTAAGGCTGGGAGAAAGGGAGGAAGGGATGGATGTTTATGTATGTTCAACATTATGAGACTTTTAATACTCGAACTAGGTACTTGTTGGTTAGAGGTGATCTGTAGATCCATCCCAGCCCTAAATCCATCAGAGGAGTGTTGCTTGGAAAGGGTATTTGGAGATATCTGATATGAAAGGAGGAGTGCAATTTATTGGCGGTCAAGCCTTTCTGTCTGGCATTGTTGTGGACAAGCAAGAAGAAATCACAGAGAAGAATCTAGATGGCAGCGTAAAGGCTTCTACAATCAGCTATTTTCTGTTTGGAGGAAAAGAGAGCAAAGAGGAACAGAGAAGAAAATCATTGCGACAGCTTCACAGCTGGTGGAGGAGATGTTTGATATTTTATTTTTACTTTTTCAAGTAGGCCTCTTATTTAATGCTGCTCTGCTCAACCACTGTAATGGAGACTACATTTCTATACCCCCATCCATCCACTATGGTTCATTTTAATGGCTGTACATATTTCACTCTGGCACAATATTTGTATATTTGTCTACATGTTCAAAACACTTACATTAAAATGTGTGCACCCACCATCTGCCTTAACTATAGATTTAATCTGAATGCAGCTTTCACAGTAAGGCTATTTTTTTTAGTGCTGTAAAAAAAAAAGAAAGAAAAAAAAGACACATACAGTATCTACAATTGCCAAGACAGACATATTTAAGGACACAGGAGTGTACATTTTGACGGTAATTGATTAAAATAGTTTCTATAAATACCTGGAGAGGCAGGCTTGGAAAATGTAAAGCTAAAATTGTTGATAAATCAATTAAATTCTTAGATTTGTATCCAATTTTACTGATATGCACTTTATGAACCACTATGTTTGGCAAAACAATTGAAAACTGCCGACATACATTCACATGGGTACATTCACAATAGTTCTCAAACTTCCCTGGACCCCTTTCGGAAGTAGAAGCCTTCTACCCCATTCGCCACTTAAACTAATTCAAAGGGTGAGTTAAACCAAATTACAAATGGAATATTTTGCTACTTGGCCCCAGCAGTATCTACTGTAGCCATGCAGATAGGTTTGGTTTCATTTGTCCAGGTTTTGGAATATGTGACTCTAATTTTGTGGATTATCCAGCAATCCGAGCCATTTTTAATCCCACATGAAACAGATTCATTAAAACTGCATTATTTGTGACCAGTGGAAGAAGTAAAAAACACAATATTGATATGGAGAAAACATTAGCACAGAGTTGGTTATTTACATATTCAGCAAACAGTGAGCAACATCAGCATTCATTTGTAGTTATGTTTCTGGCCATTATTGTGATTTTTTGTTATTTATATGCCGTTATGATGCAGGATATCTAAGCCAGACACTGTCAAATTTCCAGAACTTGAGGTCAACATATGTACAGTAGAAATGGTCTCTGGAGGTCCAAAGCTCAGGTTTCAACCTGCTCGTTGGGTATGCCCACAAATGGAGCTCCATTAAGTAGCCTTGGTTGCTAAGGTTCTCTCATTTGTCGTTTGCTCGGCTTGGATTTTGGCTTGGCGATGTACGGATGCATTTAAGAAATCGACCATTCGAGAAAAGAACAAGAAAAAGTAGAGAAACCCAACTACTACTGTTTGCTTCATGGTTTGTTAACATTGTTTCCGGAGCCAACAGAAGTCTCCTGAGGGGCGGCTTCCAAGAGTGAAGTAAAGTTCACTAAACTTTTCACTTAAACCAGCTTCCTGCTGCTACTGCTGCTGGTAATGGGGTTAATGAGAGTTCTGGGCTCGAAAACCAAAACAATGATCTAAAAAAATTGTTAAATCCCTGTAGAGCTGCTGTAGAACTACAGAGGTGAGTGATAACTGTTGGTGGGTCTGTAACTCTGAGCAAAACCTGTAACATTACACTGTTATTTAGCTATTGTTCTAATAAAACTAGTGATTAGTGCAGCTAATAGTTCACTTCTCTTCATCTTTAATTATCCGCTTAAGTATTGACATTATGCTCTCTTGTACAAAGCACATGTAGTATTATGTTTAGTAGTTTCCATTTGTTGAATCCTTATCTAGATCCAATTCTCTGCTACTGCAACAAGCCCAGTCTCCCCATGGGGACCATTAAGATCTCATCTAATCATCTCATCTAATAATGCTGAAAAATTCAAGTGTTCAGCACATCGTAAGCAAACTATTGCTTTAAAGTGAATGTCATCCATCTGGAACAATGATGTTGCTGGTGATAGAGTTGTTTGAGTTGTCTGTCATTTGGATACACTCTCCCAGAGGAGCTGCTTTTATTATGTTGATTTGGCTCCACTCCTTCTGCTGTCTCTCCTTTTACAAGCGTCTTGCTCATAAGGCAGCAAGCTGCAATGGCAGCAAAAGAAATGCGAACAGTGGATGAATTAAATATATCAAAAAAAATTACTGTCAGCAAAATGTCAGACAAGGATAAGCCTTGCCTAATAAACTGTAAAATTATGTCTCATCCTGTTTATTGTTCATGATGGAGTGTGCACGTGGACATAGAATTACACACGCACAGACCCTTAAGCATGTCGGACAGCCGAAACTCACGCACACTCCAGTGTTTGTACTGGTGTTTGTGTGTGAGACAATGACAGAGCATAATACAATGTGTCTGCTTTTCAAATTATTCTGGTTTATTATAACTTGGGTTTAATTGTTATGATGATACTATCAGCAGTGGCAAGTTACTTGAAAAATGAAATCAATCACTCATTCTTGTTGAGAATTATTCATTATTCAACAGCAAAGGTAATTTTGAAAAACTTTTTCACTCATTTCATTACTTGAGTTTGTCAGCTCACCTCCATCAAAGGTGCCTTTAAGTGACACATTCTGTATTCAACATGTTTGAAAATGACATATTGAGGTCTAACCAGCAGCCAGCCTACAATTTACCAGTGGTTAACATGTAAATAACAAAAATTTGGACCCTTTCTCCTTTTTGGCAGAGTCCTCCCTCGACCTCTAACCTCTACACCAAGCTAGGACTTAACAGATCAGTCACCCCGCTGTAAGCAGGTAGACAAAGCAGATATCAAAGCTGCCTCCAACTCCTGGTAATACAGCCAACCAACCCTAAACATGATGAAATATATGAGATAACTGTAATAATGGAATTTCAAATTGTAATGCCTCACAGTACCCTTTACTAGAGAAAAGAATCACATTGCTATATTATATATATGGGAAACAGTGACATTGATCAAAAGAAGGAAACACCATTAGATGAACAGATTGTACACATCCCAGGTTAGCCAGATATATTTGGATGAAAAAACAAATGTCAAACTTAAAATTATTACCCAAATTTTCCATTGTTAATGTCCATCAACGACTGTACTTGCAGTATATATCCATACATACTGTAGATTTCCTGCAGATTAAGGAATTATAGCAAACATTGTGCTTAATTTCAGTATCACCTTCAAATGAAGTAGTTTCAATAATCCAGCAAAACTATTGGCTTGTTTACAACCTGCAGATCTTTCCACTTTTATTTCTTATGGCTGGCTTCAATTTAGCAATGTTCCCATTTTCTCAGAACTTCATAGCGAGAACAACATCGTCATAACCAAGTTGTAATGAACTGAACTAATCCAAAAAGTCATTTTGGAAGCTTATCCTTTTATTTGTCAGTGTGTGATGTTTTTGCAACGATCTAATGTCTTATGAGAGTAGAAGCTAATGAGAAAGCAAATTAGTTTGTATACTTGAAGAGGAAAATTGTTATTGTTAAATATAAAGGGTTAAAGTGAGAGTCAGGTTAGAGTGCAGGTTAATGTGTACAAATGGAAAGATAAGCTTTAGTCCAACATCAATTGCAAGATGGGATGTGTGTGTGTGTGTGTGTGTGTGTGTGTGTGTGTGTGTGTGTGTGTGTGTGTGTGTGTGTGTGTGTGTGTGTGTGTGTGTGTGTGTGCAAGCCTGACATTTGCCATCGTCCATCACCACTAAAGGAAGAGGGGGTCTCCTCCATGCTTCATATCAAATAAGCACATTTTCTCTTTATGTGAATTTACTATCTCCTTACTATGAATTATACATCAGTCCTGAGCTCTTCTCTCTCAGCAGGCTCCCACTCACACACACACACACACACACACACACACACACACACACACACACACACACACACACACACACACACACACACACACACACACACGCCACACACGCCACACAAGCAAAGGCACAAGAACAGACACAGCATACGGACCTATTAATGTTAATCATGACTACATGTGCATATATGATCACAAGGCCATAAACTCAAAGTTTTCAGGGCATAGGAAGTCATAAAAAATGCAAAGTCACACTGTGCAGGTCTCTTTCTCTCTTTCATACCTCAGCGTGGCAGCCTGCATTGATGGGACATGTGGTGCTGCAATTAGCGCTGGCCAATTCTTGGATGTGGAGACCATGCCAGTGCTCAGATGGGTACAATTAAAAGCAGATGCCATTCCAGCTAATGGGGTATGTATGTGTATGTGTGTGTGGCAGGGTGATGCTGAGTTATATAGACAAAGAGAGGGGGTGGCATACGATGAGAACCAATGCAAGTGGAGCTACTCTAGCGCTAATCTTGCAGGCACCCTGCTGCTACAGATCAGAGAAAGAGGGATATGGTCCCCGACCCCAAGGGACTGGAGGCTTGCTGAGGAGCAGAGATATAGGAAAACAGGGAAGGGGGGGAGGCAGAGGAGAGTAGACTAACATAGTTAACCATCCGAGGCAGAGAAGCTTTGAGCCTGGGAAATGGAAGACAGGTGAGGGCAGGGAATGAAAGCATCACCAGGTCATCGGCTGGAGGTGAGAATGAAGAAGAAGGAAGAGAGGAACAGGGTGAAAGAAGGCTTATTGCAACAAGGGAGCAGATGTAAAATAGGAGAAGAAGGCGGAGAGGTCGATGGAAACTGCTGGGAATCCACCAGGAGAGATTTGCTGAGAGATGAGCAGGGGGTGGAGGAGGGAGGGAGCGAGTAGTTGTGGTCTACAAGCACTGATGTGCTGAGGAGATGTTATTGGTCTGAACAATCAATCACTGCTTCTTTTTTGGCCGTTTAATTTTTCTACATTAGTTTAAAGCATACTGCAGATTAGTTTTCCTTTAGCTCTCACTTGATCTTGAATTGATACATTAGCACTTGAGGTGTCAGTCCACTAAATATTACATCCCTCCAACTGTATCCACACCTTTTCAATTCATCACTTTAAATCATCAAAAACACTGCATTATATTTTCAACCTTTATGTATCTTTTGTGCCCGTCTTGTTTTGTAACATGGGTGAGGATTTTGAGTCCACCTGATGAATGTTAGGTCCAATATTCACTCTCTGTTTAGCTCTGATTTGTAGTCCACCAACTCCCGCGGGGACATATCTGTCTGTTTATCTGCCAAATATGCTCCTCTATGTTACCAGGTCATTGCTAACTTTATCTGTGCAATGCTGGGCAAGAAGTCTACTTTGGGTTCATCTAGCTTTTTTGCCAGAGTGGGGTTGACTAGAGCAGTGAGACTGAACCAAAACAGAACAGTTGTTACCAAACGAATGAGCTGAAAGACTATA
Organism: Scomber scombrus; assembly: GCF_963691925.1. Lineage (NCBI taxonomy): Eukaryota > Metazoa > Chordata > Actinopteri > Scombriformes > Scombridae > Scomber > Scomber scombrus. The sequence continues at coordinate 18,258,738 of NC_084992.1, read as the reverse complement.
CTAGCAACACATTTCACATTACATATAGTCATTATGACCCATTTTTATATAAAAGTATTGATTGGTGCAGCTTTAAAGTGGATACATTGGAAAATGCCAGCCTTTCCCATTTGAGTGAATGTAGAAGAGAGAGCCTTTTGAAAAAATGGACATCATTTCTCAAACCCTTCACAAATAAGGTAACTCTGCTTATCACCAGGTTTTTTCATGGCCTCCAGCTCCCTTTTCAGTGTACTATAACTTATGCCAGCCTTGGTTAAGAAGTAGCATTTAAGAACCTTAATCAAATGACTACTTGTGCAGTTGTCTGGCAACAGAAACAGAAGGATATCAATGACACTATACATATATTACATATATTGTGTGATCAGTGAAATGGTACCAAGAGGCGGAAGCCAACATTGAAGTACCTTCAAGTGCTATGCCATCAACAGCCACTAGATGCTGGTTCTAATTGAAACCCATTCAAAAAGCATCAACTTCACACTAGAAATGTAAGTCATGTAGTCAATGAGTCATGGTCACAGAAGCTAAATTAAAGCCCTCTATTAAGTGTGCTGGTTATCAAACTCAGCTTTAATGTGGACCATGTGGGTGTTGATTGAACAGGTGACATCACCACCTTTATACATTCTATGAATGGCGCACATAATGAGAAACTTCACAATGAGCCAGAGGTATACTTTCCCTGCTGATAGCAAAAAGAGCATTCTGTTGTTTGCCATTAAATTAAAAGATTTGATTCTGACTGCTTCCCAGTTGTTGTTAATGGTTGTTTTATCTTTTCTCTTCATCAGTGTGAAGCAAATCACAAGGTCACCGTATGGCAAGGGTCACAGCTTGCGGTGTCAAACTGAGAGCCATGTTTACCGCTACGTGCCATCAGCGCTCCATTGAACAACATAATGCTTTAACTATCATTCTGTCCCACGCCTGATTCATACGGCACATGCTCTGCACACTGCTTGTGAATTCACCCCACAAACATAATAAATAACCTTGTGCCCACACGTAAATCCAACATTACAGTGATAAATGTGTATGTGAGAAACGGAACAAGACGCCAGGAGGTAAAGAGTTGGACAGGAGGAGGGCATAAGGTTGGAGGAGCACCAGCTACTGACCTGGAGGGCAGATGCCTCATGGCAGGCAGAGAGGTAGAAAGAGAGATGAGAGAAAGAGAAGGGAGAACAAATCTGAAGCTACATGGAAGTCAAGAAAGATTACCAGTGATAGAGTTAGAAGTGAAGCAGGGGAAATCAGTGTAAGGAAATCAGACAGGGTGTGATGTGTAAGAGGTTTAAAGGTGGAGGGACAAAAACACAGAGGACAAGATAAGGACACAGAATGAAAGAGGGGGGAGACTGTGAGGTTCCAGTGTCATACGAGTGTGAACATTTAAAGGGGAAATCATTGCTGCAGGAACAGGAGGCCGATGGGCACATTTCATTGAAATTGTGTCTGTGCTATGCGGTTTTCCCCCCTCTCCTGGCAGTCTCTTTTCCCCCCTGAAACAGCTTTGTGAATTAAAAGATCCTGGCATCCACTAGAGCTGGACTTTGGAATGACATTTGTGCAGACCTTTTTTCTCACTTAGGAATAATTTCTGTAATGATGCTTATTATTCGTGCACAGGTGAGTGTGTGCATGATCAATACATGCTGTTTTTCCCCTTAAACTGCACCAAAAGACTCACATTCCAACACCACAGTCCTTTGAATGAGTCATAAACGAACAAATAATTGTCTCTCTTTGATGGGCTATTTTAGTCTCCGTGACAGACCAGGCTCTCACATTGTGCAAACACAGAAGGGGATTTGTGGGCATGCTCAATAGGTCAGGTTGCAGGAAGGTAAATTAAGCAGAGAGAAAATGGGCTTTCTGTATGCTCTGGGTGCCTCAGACAGAAAGGTTAATGGCTTTATGAGATTGCAATGACATATAATTGCAAACACCTCAGAGCAAACAAATTATTTGATTGTAATATGGCAGAATGTAGCAGTTGTTGCAGCCTGTTGTTAATGGAATATTAAATCCACAGGCATGTATACGCGATAGTTGCTTGCAGCTGTGTGGACATGTATTTTGTACTTGCTATGTTAGTATTTACATATGTGACAGTGTGCTCATTTCATTGTGTGTGTGTGTGTGTGTGTGTGTGTGTGTGTGTGTGTGTGTGTGTGTGTGTGTGTGTGTGTGTGTGTACATCTCAACACATTACTTTCCCCTGCAGGCATTCTGCTGCAGCACTTTTCCTTTCACAGCCTTAGAAAGGAACAGACAGAAAAAGAGCCTGAGGCAGGTGTCTGTAGGGGCTGTTGACCCCGGGGGCCACATCAAATGGCCTGTTGACTGGCCACTTGTGCGTATATGACTGTGATAATCTTGAACAACCTCCTATACGCCGAAGGAATACGAGCATATACACTACAGAGGAATTCACAGCTGACCAGCAGCTCCCATTGAGGCTCTATAGTGGCAAACTGACCTCTAACACAACATACATCACAGCTGAGAGTGCATGTGTGTATGTGTGTGTATGCGTGTGTGTGTGTGTGTGTGTGTGTAGGGAGAGATAGTGTGACTTTGTCTGTGTTAAAGGAGAGCAAAGGGGACCATGTGTGTCTTGTCTTGTGCATTTGTTTGGTACCATGTATCGATGTGGTCCATCAGTGACACACGACAAGGAGTTGTGTGAAACAACAGGCATTGTAGTGTGTGTGTGTGTGTGTGTGTGTGTGTGTGTATGTGTGTGTATGTGCGTGCGTGTGTGTGTGTGTGTGTGTGTGTGTGTGTGTGTATCTCAGAGTGGGCTCAGCTGTCAAGTATCCCTGGTGGGCCATTACCTCTGATGCTTGGCTTAGGTCTATCAAGTGTAGGACATCTACGCCCCCCCTGCACATGCAGACACACGCACGCACACACATACACACACACACACACACTTCTATCACTTCCTCACCTTGGCCTGATGGGACAGCACTGGGGGAATGTACATCCACCACCAAAGACAATTTGTCTTGATAGCTAGGATCGTAGCCCCATCGCGATCTCTCCCCTCCTCTTTCCCTCCCCTCCTCTTTGTCCCTGGGGTAGCTGGAGTTATCTGACAGTAAAAATCAGAACGGGCTGACATGATGTTTTGGTTGATCGACGACAGCCTGGCTCTCCACATGAGTGGAGAAGTCCACTGTTTCCCTGCCCGAGGTTTATACGAGAAAGTGAATGAACACTGGCACATGGATGTTAAAGCAGTAAATCTTCTCTAAAATGAGATCTGGATGCTGCCTGGCAGCACATAGGCGTCATTTGGATATGGCTGTGGATGGCTCTCATTATACTTCAGCTAAAGTGACTGCACGTAGTGGCATAAGACCGAGAAAGATGAAACAAATTTCGAAGTCTTTCTTTTTTTTTTCTTTCTTTTTCCGAGGGGCTTTTATCCTATCATCTGGGTATTCTGGGCAGGTGTCGGCCCACCAACTGTGGATACATGGCTCTGCAGTGGGGCCAGTGAGCGAGGCAGATGTTACACTGTGTTATGACCCTGGTAATAAGATAGACATGTGGCTGTGCTGCTTCCAGAGGACCAGGTGCTGCCACCACACAGCCATTACCATCTGCATTCATGAGATCAGGGACTGAGCCATGCTGGATGTTAGATTTTTATTATCCCTTAAAGTAAAACATAAAATAAATAAATGTGCAAGCTGGTGATGTCAGCAACTCACCCCCCCAAAAAAATCAGTGTTATATTCCAAAAGGGAGTTGTAGTGCTGATTAGTGAGTGTATATCCTAATCTTATTGTATATTATATCATTTTTATCTTCTGTGGTATCACCTATGATGACATTCCTTTAATACCTCATATAGGCATTCAAAATACTGCTGTGATATTTCCCCCCCTTGATGATTAACATGGTTAGTCTGCTATGGAGATTAGTGAGGCAGAGATGTGTTGCATTTGGGTAAACCATGATAGAGTGAAGTAAGGATGTATGGAGGGATTCTTAAATTGTTTGGGTTAATGGTGGAGGGAGGGATGAGGGGAGACTTATGATCTGACAGCACTTTAGATAACTGAACTTTGTGCTTTATCAATGCTTGAACTTTATCTGTGTTTGCACTTCATTGCTTATTTCAGCAAAGGCTATACCAACTATAGCCTATTTCAATCGTGTAGCCTACATTTTTGATTGTGAAATCCAATAAAAAGAAAAAGAAAAAAGAAAAAATGTGCTAGTGTCGCTTTAACGTCTTCTTACGTCATGCTGATGCAGATCTGCCCGGCTGGATGCGAGCGGAGGAGAGGAGAGGAAAGAGGGATGCCGAAAAAAAAGAAACTCCTCAGCACGAATGTCTCCCATCTCTCTGAGAGCACAGAGGGAAACTTTACAATCATTAAAGCATATTTTAACCGCTGGGTGAACATGAGAATGCTGTCAACGCTATACATTTAGTAAAAGAAAAGCGAGCATATTGAGGTCAGAGGAAAGCGTTGCCGGGGCGACCAGCTTGCTGGGGAGGACACTGCGGCGCGCGTCACACGGCGAGGACGAGCGTGCGTGCCTGCGTGGACGCGCACGCCGAGGCAGTCACGGCATCCACACAGCAGCATCGGCAGCAGCAGCAGCATCCTCCACAAGACTACCGGAGGACCGCGCAGTGTTTTGCCGCCGTTAACGAGACGAACCGAGGCTTGCACCGTGACTTCACCCGCTGCTCGGCGGTGTCGGAGCTCTCCTTCAGAGGATTTATTGAGGAATTACCGACGACCACCAAGAAAAACGCTTTAAAACTGAATAATTGCGACCATTGGTCAACACAGGTGACACTTCTCGGCTGTCAAATCCGCCGAGTTCCCGCAGAAACGTCCGGGTTATTTGGGGGTTATTTAGTCGTTTCGGGGCCTCGATAAAAACGGACACTGTTCCCGAGGCAAACCGAACTGTCAGCAGAAGAAATAAATTAATTTATTGGCGTGCTGGAGAAGACTGAGCCGAGCCGAGTCGAACCGATTGTGGCTGCTCGGATGGGGAATCATACTCTATCCTGCTGTATGCGGTGTATAATGCAGTAGAGCAGCTTTATTTGTGGGATTCAGCCTCCGATGTGATTGTCTCCAGTCATGAAGTCCCACCTGCCGGCCCGGTTGGATTGAACGAGGTAGAGGTGTCAGGAGGGGGGGGGATTTTTTTTTAAAAGGTGTTACCTTTTCTAAAAAAAGATCTTTAAAAAAAAAATTCAGCTCATGTTCTGTTTTTAGAGAGAAAAAAGGGCACTTTTTGCTTGCTTGACATTTACCACTGCTCCAGGAAGGTTTTGGGAAGAGGACAAGGAGGAGGAGGAGGAGGAGGAGGACGAAAAGAAAAAAAAAACATCAGTGGGAATCTGGCAGCCCACCAGCACCCGTGGATCACAAATTAACAGGTAGGCTGAGATTTACATGGTCACTGTTAATTTCTACTGAGATGATTCTCACATACCAAATCCTACTTAGACATGTCAAAATAGACTCAAATTATTAGCATATAACATACTTTAATCCTAATTTGCATAACATTTCCATGTTTAATTGTATGTGTGGGTTCAAAGGATTTCTTGACACCTATAATGAGTGAAAGGGGATTAAAACCAGCAAAATGTGACTAAATGTGTGACTTTTCTGTTTAAATATGTCATGTTTTCAATTATCTGTTGCCTGCATGTAGTCTCTAAAATGCAGAAAAAAATCATATATATGTATGTTGTCAACAGCATGCTGATGAAAGCGTTTCCAGTTGCCCATAACATGTGTTGAATATTCATCTTGCACAGTTTCTGGATTTTGCAGCATATCTGTGTATGTTGCATGTGTGTGTATTTGCTGTGTGGTCGTGTCAAAACTGTTGTGAATGCTTCGTGCCTCATGCAGGTGAAGTGCTCTTTCCTAACAGTGGAGATGCGTTCCTCTGTACCGTTAATGAGAACCTGGACTCACAGCTCCTCTGCTGGAATGAGAGAAAACAGAGGCTGCTATTCAGTCAGGGCTGAGCTCGTCTCTCTCTGTCTTGTCTTCGTAACATGCCGAATTTGTAGATTCTTGTTAATCAAAGTGCTTTGGTGAGATCCAATCAATGCCAGTCTGCTCGTGGCACATATGGCCGTCACTGCGCATATCTTTCATTGTGTGTTGCGTGGAATACAAGAGCATGGGAATGAGCGGAGGGGAATTTCTGCTTGTAAACTAGTTTGTGTTGCAGGCCGACGACTGAAATGATGCACGCACACATCTACACACAAACGTCCTCCTTCAGCAGCAAAATCATCCTTCAACTTAATATGAGCTTCTTTTTCAGTGGGTCTTTATACTCTGGAAGATCCAGGAAACGCCATGGCCATGAGAACATATTCCCCTTAAACGCTCTTCTCCACACACACACAAATAGATGCACACACACACAGCACGAAGAATGGGGCGCATTTATATGCTGTGGCTGGTGTTGTGGGGCATTCGGATCAGCAGGGCCTGCTAGATGATAGAATTCAGCAGGGACAAGAAGACCTCTGTTCTTATCTAGCGACGACTAGAAGGGAAAGGCTCATCTCAGGTTTAGGCAGCTAGCCTGCTCTATATAGCTAGATAGGGACATCTACCCTGTGGGGAGAAAGCATTTTAATGGAGACGAGGGGGGGGGGGGGGGGGGGGGGGGGGGGGAAGAGAGAAAAAAAAATTGTGCGACTATCCTTGTGCTAAATAGATGTTGTCCCAGAGGAGTTGTTATTTATCTAGATGGCGGCCGGCTGGAAATTTTGAAGACCTGTGGAGATGTTAAAAGGAGGATAAAGTGCCACCTTTACACCCACCACCCTCCCCTGCTAATGCGGTGTGAGGAGTGATTGCAGAAATATGTGCACGCTGAAGGGGAGAGAAAAAAATGAAAGAGAGAGAGAGGGGGGGGGGGGGGGGGGGGGGGGTACTGTACTGTGTGTGTGTTTCTGCAGCAATGCCACACAGCCTATTCTCACTGTTCATTCGGGGTCAGCTTCTGATTACAAAAATACAAAAGACAGGTGGCTTTGACAAGGATGTGTGTGTGCATCACTTCATGTTTGTTAACATCTTGAATGTAGATTTGTAAATGTTTTTGTATCTGTGTGTGTGTGTGTGTGCATGCAAGGCTCCAGAAAACATTGCTCAATGCCATCCATCCATCCATCCATCCATCCTGGGCAAGGAGCTGCAAAGCTGGAGGCAGATGGGACATTCAAAGCGTGGCGCCTGATAGATTGATGGCTTCTAGCGTGGGTCACTAAGCAGTCAACAGATGCAGGCTTTTATTTTGACGGGGTACAGGTTGGAATGGCCGTCACAATCACAAATCACAACTATCCTCCTCTACAAAATCCTTAGAAGTCTTAGAAGTCTGCTAATGTCGTCCCTCTTTATCTTTTTACTGTTGATAAATCAGTGACAGCACGTCCCCCGAGCGGGTTAGGATGTGTGGAAAACGACAGCAGTTGCTGCTAATTTTAGGAGAGAGATGTCATCTATGTGTGTGTGTGTGTGTGTGTGTGTGAGTAAAAAAAAAATCTTCAGGATTATGGCAAGTGACAGGTTGACTGGAGAAGCGGAGGATCATCTGATGAACGCTGGTGAAATTAAATGTTTGTTTAGCGAAGTCGGAATGCATTAGTAAAGCCACGGCTGGCTGAACACAGGGAGTCCTCAGGGAGGCGCTGTTGTTTGTATCTCCCGTCTGTTAAAAGGGAACTACTGTATTCCTTTCAGACAGTTTAGAAGACGCATAAATGTATTTTCAGGGCTTGCCTGCAGATTTTTATATGTCCCCAATGGCATAAATTTCTCTCTTATAGTTCAGCTAACTTCGGCTAGGTTTTCTGTACAGTTGTAGAATTGACTTTATAACTGACAGATTATGGAAAAAATCTGTTTGGGTGCACTATGTAAGACAGATACATAATTCAGTGAAAGAATGTGTCTCAATGGAAATACTGGTCAGTGTGAGTTTAAGTGTGTGTTGCTGTGACCTTATCTTGGTCCATTGCCACACTACACCAGCACTGGATAGACTTTTGAAGGTTACTGACACTACTACTCATAAAAAAACATGCTTCACAGCTTCTCTTGTGGTAAATAAAGCTCATTAAATGGAATATGTCTCCAATTAATGCTGTACACAATGGGTATAATGCATCTCCTCTCTCTTGAGTCTCCACATGTAATCCCCAAGTCTCCTACATGCGTTTGCAGTCACGTGCAGGACGCCGTTCTCTACCCAAATGAAATTAAATAGACTTTCAGGGCTACTTCCCCTCCTTCTGCTAAGACAGGATGCTTTTGTAAGACTGTATACACTCAGCACGGCTTCTTTATCGCCTTTATTCCTCATTCATGTATTCATTTGTTTCTCCCCCTCCATCCATTTGCGGCCGACTCATTCATTTGGTTCAAAGGGAGCCTGGCTGTGTTTTTTTTTTTTTTTTTTGGGGAGAGGAGTGTGTGTCGTTGCCATGGCAGCATCTTTTTGGAAGGATAAGCCCCGCAAAGATCAGCGTTTTAAAACATGAAACCTGTGTTTTGTTTTTGTTTTTTTCCGCCTGTGTGTGTGTGAATGCGTGTGTGTCCGTGTATATTAAAGCTGCAAAATTAATCAAGAAACAACTGGCATCAACACATCGACTGCTGCAATGTCCAAATTGCTGGGGGGTGCATTTTTTCCCCTATTTATGATAAAGCCCAATAAACAATGTTCTCTGCTGCTGTTCAGAAGCCAGACATTAAATCGTTTTGACCAAATATTTTATTATATTCAAAATGAGCAAAGCTAAGCCTGAGCGTGTCTTATTTACTTTAGTTTTTTTGCAGATGGGAATGGAAAGACCTTGAATATGTTGCAGGTCCATTGCTTCATTTAGTGATATACAATCCAATAGTGAAGGTGGAGGTGATCCCACAATTTTCTTTGAGTTATTGAAAAAGTAACGATAAAAGATTGTAGTATATTCTTGAGAATTGTTTTCCAAGACAAGTAGCTCCGTCTTCTTCCCCACTCGGCCTGTCAGTGTGTCTGTTTTGTTGCAATTCTCTCTCGCAGGACTCCCACAGTCCCTCCACAGTCGGCCAATCTCTCTCCTTTTTTCAGAGCCTGTTGAATCTCTTGGGGTGCAGGATGGAGACACAGGGGTTAGAGCTATTACTCGTCTCAGCTCCATCCTTCACCTCTCTTTCTCTCTGCCTCAGTCTACCTCTTTTTCTTTATATTGCAGTATTTTTTGCTGCTGTTTTTTGTCCCTTCTTATTGTTTCTGGCTCTCCTGTCTTACCCTCACACATTCTCTCCAAACATGTCTTCTTCCTTCCCGTCTGTTTGTCTTGAAGCCCCCCCATGTCATCCGTCAACCTGCGGCGAGCATCTCACTGTTGTGTCTCTGGTGGGCTCATTAAGGTTAGATCAAGGTTGAACACTGACACATTTTGATTGAAAAAAAACCCTTCCCAAGTGTTCAGCCAACACTAGCAGCAGCAGCAGCAACCTTTGCATCAACACCCCTCCCAACCACAACCAGGCTGACCACCAGCCGAGATCAATGAACATTTACTCTTCTTTTCTTTAAAGAGATAAAAGCCAAAGAAAGACAAAGAGACAGAGAGAAACATCCATCGAACTGTTAGCTCCCCTCTCAAGTTTGACAGAGCAGGGGGTAGAGGGTTGGATATACTGTAGACACGCATCCCCTCTTAGAATAGAAAACCTGGAAAGTGTAAAACCAACCACCAACTGTTGAGTGTTTTTTTTTTCTCCAACAGATAATTTCATTCATAATAGAGGTGCAAGGCTACAATGGGATTTCATGCCTCTGTGTTGCAGAGTCGAGCCCTGAATAGAAAAGCACGAAACAGATTTGATGGAATCAACAGAACTGGAGTCAGCAACAGCTGGGATTAAATACATCCTGCTTTCTGGCCAATCAGATTGACTGACAGTTGGAATCCATGTCGCTCTAAGCGGTGTAGCTCATCCCTCTGGTGAACTGGTTGACTTCCCTGTATTTCACTAGTGCATCCATGGGAATTCTACCTGTGTACGCTTCTTTTTTTTTTGGCCTTAATACCCCTCTGCAATCCTTTTCATAGTCCAGGGATTTCATACACAAATCTCACAACAACATAACTTTGGAGATTAATGTGCTATGAAAAAAAAATCATTTTTTTTGTTCCCCCGTGTTATTCATTTCACTCTTGTATGTCTATCACACACATCTTTCACACACAAGTAAACACTGCATGTAACATTTTCGCCGTTGATTGGGAACATGGAGAAATTGAGTGAGTTATGGTATCGACAGTACCTCAAGGTCAGGGGTAGCCACATCCTTGCTAGTGCACCATGGTTAAACCCACAGCATTGCAAACAAGCTGCGGGTCAACAGGTTTGGAGACAGGAAGGTAGGCAGGCCGGTATCGCTGCCCTCTTTACCCCAGACACATACAGAGGGAGGAGGAGAGAATGTGCTCTGACAGTCAAGTGACCACAGATGTCGCAAGGAATTGAAAAAAGAGAGGAGGAAGCATGCTGAAGAGGAAATGTGAAGGTTTATTTGGAAAGGAGACTTAGCAGGAGTGTACTGTATCACCACAGAGAGAGAGACAGAGAGAGAGAAAGAAAGAGAGAGAGAGATGCCACACTGCAACATCACTATCTCTATTTTGCACTCCTAACATCTGCTATATGCTACCTCATCCCTGCTGTTGCACACACATTAGTATAGGCTGACACACCACCACACACGTATTAGTATGAGCTGTCAGCTGAAGCCCTAACAACGAGCTAGAGGAAGACCAGTCGAATGGTAATGCTGGAAAAAAGAAAGCAGCAGCAGCAGCAGTGGTGGCTGTGTCGGCCAACACGCTGAAGTGATATCACTGTGGCTGCACTGTATAATGATGAAGGTTGTTATGAAACACACACATTTCTCTTTTGCTATGGCATACACACACACATACTGAGCACCAGTCTCAGTCAGTCAACTATAATGAGTCTCCATGGCGGCATCCACTGACTGTCCCGTGGCAAAGGCTAGGCTATTATCCATTTGATGTTCATCTGTTGACATAAGTGATGTTGGGTCGCGGCGTTTGGGTTTTGGGCATGGCCAGAGCTGCCAGCTAATGGCAACACTTGAGGATGCGGAGATACCACTGGCTACTGTCGATCTCCTGGAGGTTAATGCTGCTGCTGAGAGTTCTGCCCGGAGGAACACTGGATGGGCCGTTTTCAGCAACACAATCGCCAGCCTCCTCTACTGCCAAGACATCTAATGTTAAGGTGTGGATGTGTGTCATGTCACCTCCTCAGCCCTACCTTAGAAGCGAGCCTCAACCTCCTTTCCTCTGAACAAATGAAGCATTTCAAGTACTTCCGTGTGCCGTCGAGCTCCAGTTGATGCATTGTTAGGCTGCTGGGCTGTAGCTGTCGTGATGGCAGATGCTAATGAAAAGAATAAGGCTGTTCTTACATAGTAAATTAGGATGTCTCTTTCTTGTGTGTGTATGTGTGTGTATGCCGGTTAGAGACGAAAGCAGAGGACCGACAGTGATGAATGAGCACCAGAATGGCAGTGTTACACTTTCACGCTCGATGATGCCAAGCAGGCAATGATCGTCGTTGTTATTGTCACAATCAGCAAAGAAAACACTAACCCTCAGGATGAACGGGAACACACACACATGGGCATGTGGACACACACAATACGGTGAAAAGGTTCTGCTTCTGTGCACACACTAAAGAACAAACAACTCTAAACCTTTGGCACGACTTTCTCCTTTGATTTGTTTTAAGGCGCTTTCTTGTTGTTTTCTCTTAATATTTAAGGATGCAGCCGTGGTATTCTCCATTGCTCACGGAAAACAATGCGTGTTGGTTGAATCATTCATCTGCAGCTCTTCACACTGTCTCAAGGCTGAAGCAATTCCTCTGCTGATAAATGGCAGCAGGAAAGAGGGGCTAAATTCCAATCTGTGTGGATCACTCCTGGGTCAAACACCCCCGCATGAGCAGATTTTTGTGGACTATACCTGCACACAAGTAGCAGCTCACAGCACCGGGAACATAAATGTCAGTGTTCTGACTCGTACTGAACTTTATTGAGTGTACTTATCTGCTGCCTTGAGGCCACAGTATCTTGGTGAAAATGACTCATCTTCACTGTGCAGTGCCCTTCATAAGTCCCCTCTGACTATCTCAAATTTACCTGGTGTAAGAAAAGGTGTAACAAAGACAGAAAAGAGTGTAAAGAACAGGGATGCAGATTTTGTTGTTTTGGATTCAATGATTTAGGGAACAAGAGGGTTCAAAATGTGAACGTTAAAGATTAGAAATACAAGTATAGAGAAAATGGACTCTAATGGTAAAAGGGACAGAAATGTAGATGATATGGAAAGAAGGGAACAATTCACCATTAGAGGAAGAAAGATAGGGTCTTGTCAACTTAATTAGCTAGGGTAAGGGAGTGTAACCTTGATCACACGCCAGTGCTAACGGCTAATGAGTGGTGAGATTGCTTTGCTGGGATGTTGGTGTGTATCGTTTATAGATGGCGCAATGAGATGGGATTGGGTTGGGGGGTGTTGCTGCAAAGACGAATACATGGGAAGAAAGCAACTGGAGCTCCCCTGGTGCCTACATGAAACGATCTCTTTCCATTTGGGTTTAAACTCCAGGGGCTTGGAAATGAGAAGGGGAATAGGAGAAGGGGGCGGCGATTTAGGAGGCTGCAAGTCAGCAGGATTTCACCGGCCCTATTTCTTTCTGCCTGTTTCTCTCTCTCCTTTTGTGTGGAATAAACACATTTCAAAGGATGAGCTGTATCCCTCTCACTGGAGAACGTGCTTCACATTCTGGAATACAGAATAGCCGCAAGGATGCGTGCTGTGTAAGTACGGTTGATGGGTATGTGTGTGCATTATACTCATATTCCTCCCATAGAGATTTTGTTGACAAGTAAATATCTGAAGTGATTTTCCAAAGGTCTCTGGAAGACTGCCCCTTAGATTGCTCTCTTGACATCTTATTTCACAAGACTTTGACAAATCTGAGGTGGAGTTGTATCGATTCTGTAGGTAAGCCGATAGTTCAAAACCATCTTTAACGTGATGAAATTCCCATCAGAGAATTGCTGGATGGATCCAGGCAATTAAGTAAAGCACACACAAGGATTTGACTCCCAGAGTGGACTCCACATCCTCCAGATCTTAAGTAGTCAAAATCTGTCTACCTCTTCTGTTGTCACCCTCCTAACCTCCATCTATCTGCCCTTCCATCCCGCCCCCTATCTCCATTGCCACTGGCGACTCATTCCATCCCCTGCCCTCCCCATTTTCTCCTCTCTCCACTTAATTAACCCATTGATCAGGACGCACATAAATTAGCCCTCTGGAGAGGCCCTCATAGAGCACTCGTCCCCTTGTCTCAAACCCCTCACCCAGAGCCATTCTTTCATTCGCCTCAATGTTACAAACAAGGTCCCTGGGCCACTTTAAGCTGCGGTTGTGTCATCGTCTGAAGCCAAATGGATTTTTCAAAATTTTCGGTCGATTCGGCTCCTCATAGATTTACAACAGGGTTTGCAAAAGCCGGAGAGTGTGGGAAGTGGAATTAAGGCAAGTAGGGAGCAGGGACTTGGAGAGCGAAGGGGGTGGGGATGGGGGGGGTCAATGCTGCACTTGTATAACCCTTCAATTCATTAGACTCACATAGCTCAACCTTTTCATGGTACCCCTCTTGTGTCTGTAAATGTTTCCCCCCTTCCTTCCTCTCTCTCTCTTTTACTCTCTGCCTGACCTGAGCAGGGTGCCGGGTGCCTGCTCAGAGATTTGCCCAATTAGGAGGATCTCGGAGATCATTATTGAGGAAGGCCTCTGTAACACCCCCCTCCTCGACAGCCTCTTGCCTATTTATTCCATTTCCGTCCTGTCTTTTCACTCTTTCTCCTGTTTACATTGCTTGTACCTTCTTAACAATTTCCACCCACTCATCGTCTTTTGCCACAACCTTTCATTGTTCACTTTTTTTATTTAGCCCACTCACTTCTGTCATCATTACATACCTTCCTTCTTACATCTTTACATCAATGTTCTCCTTCTTTTTCTTGACTGTCATCCTTTAGGTAACCCTTGCCACTCTCCCTTTACATACTTACCCTTCCTTACCCTTCCTTACACTTGTATCCTTTCATCAGTGCCTTGCCCCATGGTTCACATCACACCCACACCCCCATGGTTCATCTGTCTAGTTTCCACTCTGGCCCAACAGAGTGTTTAGCACTAAATGGATCTGAACCAGGAACGTGTTAGTTATAGTCTTGCTCGGGGTGGATGGAGGGTTTGATTTAAAGACCTTTTTCTCACTGGCACATGATTCATTAATATATCTAGAGGTCTCCTGCTAGGGCCACAGGCAGGGATGTGAATTTTCACTGAGCCAGAAGCTATGTGTGCAGAATGCTTTGGCAAACTGCAGAGGAGGATATACAATATATATCATACTATGAAGCTCACACAGGGTAGCGCCTGTGTGGCATAGAGGAAATATACTTAACCACCACCTTGGTGAGCTGGGTTTGCTTCTTGGCAGTGGTGCGTACGGCTCTGCTGGGTGCTCCATCAACATGTAGCAGTTGTGCCAATTGCTGGGGGAAGCCAGTGAGGGATCATATCTTTGTTGCTGCACTTGGGGATTGTACAGATCGGTCACAGTGCCTGCTAAAAAAAAAGACGATAAGACTCCATGTGTATGGGAGGAGGTTGTACTTGCTTGCAGTATCATGACCATTAGAATGTGTGGAAAAAATACAAGACCAAAAAAATGAAACCTTTAACACACAGCCATTTATTTTGTTGATGTTGTTATTCCTTGTAACCTTGGCAAGTGCTACCACTGCTCTTAATAAAAGGATAGCTCTTACAATATGATAAAAACATACACGAGCTAGTGCTATCCCTTGTGGCCTTCAGCAAATAAAAAAAGAGGTAAAGACAGTGAAGATTCAAAGGTACAGAATGCCTGCAGGGTTAATAACAGCCAAGCATGCCCAAAGGTGGTGAATGGATCCCTTCCTGCTCATGTGGTGGTCTACTGTTGTCAAGGCTAGAGGGAAAAGATGCTGCTGAGTTACTGCCATGTGTGACTTCAGAGATCCAACTCATAGGGTCTTGAGTGGGGTTTTACAGTATATATCTATTTCTATGTGTGTAAGGAGCAAAATATCAAAATGTGTGAGCATGTGTTTTTTGAGGATATTATGAGACTAAAGCTCTGTGGAGGTGAGTTGTCCTCTTTTTTTGTCTGACCACATTGGGTTGTAAATTGCATGACCGCTTACCCCTGCATGCCTAAGTGGTTCTCATGGCTCAGTCTGTCATGCACATGCGCACACAAACACACACACACACACACACACACACACACACACACACACACACACACACACACACACACACACACACACACACACACACACACACACACACACACACACACACACACACACACAGGTTTACCAGCCTCAGGCATATTTCACTATAGCTGTCACTGCAGCATAAGAGTAAATATGTTTTAGGGAATAATCTGATCTGCCAAGTGCCCTCAGTACCTCACGAGTCTTTTCTGTACAACAGTTATAATGCTATTACATTTACTCTTGTCAAAGCCAGACTTCAAGGTCAGTCACGACAGACAGGGATTTAGAGTCACTGAGCAGAGAACAAGTTAAACATTGTGGTTTTACGCATTAGAGTAAAATGGTTCCCAAGGGTTCTACAAGTCAAGGTCAGTGATAACACTATCATATGGGGCTAGTTGGCAGATGGGAGGGGGGGGGGGGGGGGGGGTCGGTGCAATGCTGAACATCACTACAATTTTATCCCTGGAGTAACAGAGTCTACAGAGATTAACCTACCTGTCAGCACCTCTGTCAGCATGTTTATATGCATAATGTTAAACTGTATAAAGAATCTTTTTTTACAATTACGATTTACTAGGATGCTGTCAGTAAGCTTAAGCCTATGTTTTCATTTGTTTAAGGTCAGTTTCCATGGAAATTCAGTATTCTATATATTGATCAATGTATAGCTGCACAGACGCCAGGGCTGTAATGATACATTGGCCTAACGCAGGGTAATTGAATCTTATGTTGTGTCACAAACATAATAACAGTAGTAGTGTGGAACCAGAAAGCATAACAGTGTTTTTTTCTTTTAATTGAACATTTCTAGTCAGCCTGTACAGTTCGCAGTAAAGTGATGAAAAATTATTTTGAAGATGCTTGCCTATCATTTGCATCCTCTGTTTAGGAATATTATGGTTTCAGATTTAATTACAATAAAACTGGATAAATAGTAAGTGGATCAGAGGGAAATTGTGTCGAATAGGAATGTCACTGATTAACCATTAAAAACCAGAATCAATAAGAAGAAATTTAACCATGAGCCATCCATCATAAACCACCTACACTATTACATTGATAGGAGATACATACTGTATAAAGAGCTTATCTAGATATTAGCCATGAATTACCCTGTGCGAACAGGCATCATGATACATCATTCTTTAAAAACCCTCCTCTTCCACCTACTGTACCTTAATCCCCACCATTATCCCCAACCTGGAAGCAGTGAAGTGGTGGTAAATTACGACTTGTAGTCAGTCATCATCATAAAACTGCTCAGCTGACGCCAGTCTTCCAACCCCAGCTGCAAGTACTCAGCACAAGACCCAGGGGAAGGGCTCCTTTCAATGCGGTTTCATCCCTCTGGAGTTCCCTGAGAACGTCCATCCTCAAAATGTTTTAATTCCCCCGGTTACTGTAGAACTTGCTGTTTATTTGTCTTTTTTCTTTAGTTGTATCTGTTTGAGAATTGTATTTCATTTTAATTTAGAAAAATGCAATTCACTGTACATCAGCTCAAATGGTAGTTTAGGAGTTAAAGGTGGGTTTGGCCTCTACCATATCCCTGTTTTTTGCCAGTGCTCCTTGTTGAACTGTGACACACTAAATCTGAACCAACCACCAGTCTACCGTGTTATCTCGAACTGATGCATGATGAGTACAGACTCTGGCATAAGGCAGGGATCATCATTCACTTGGCTGTCTGTGTGTCTGTGATGGAATAGCTGCTGTGGCGCGGGATTATTGTCGGCTCTTTGCGTGCCATTATGGGCGACAAGCGGAGCCCTGTTCGCATATAAAAAGGTGTTCTGCATTGCATTAAAAGTGAGAAAAAAGAAACATATACAGAGAGAAAGTTAGAGTGGTAAAGTTTGAGCTCCGAGCTTTGAAATAACATAGCTAGGAACATTTGTGTGTATGTTTGCATTCTCATACACACACAGCAAACACTCTGACTACAAATATCATGGCTTACAACTGCTGCCAGTAATGCTTAGTGCGTAAATGCTCACACAGATTTAAATACCAATACTTCCAAAGTACTGAGCCTAGTGGCAAATGTACCGTAGGTTTGATTTTGAATAAACACACATGTTCACATAACATATACACGCAACATTGCATCGTACAAGACCATTTGAGAATTTGTGAAAAATGAATGTATATAGACGCAGCAAGCATGTTCATTTGCAAACAGTCTTCACAATGAACTCAAGCAAAAAAACACTCTCTAGGCATTATATGATCAAATTACCAAATGTTCACGGGCAAACCAATGCATGGATGCACTCACTGTAATACACTAACAAGAGCTAACTACATTTTGTATACACACACACATACACAGACTGACATGTGCATTTTCACACAGATATCACATACCACATAACCTCCTCTGAATGACGTAGTAACGATACAGTTAAGTATTGTATTTGTTTATCGGTTCGTGGCATAAAGGTCATATCAATAGTTGGATTCTGTGAAACACACTGATAGGCATTACATTTCAGTTACAGTCAAGCCGATGTCAAAATTTCAAACCGGTTTGATATTAAGCCAAATACTGAACCAGACTGATAATACCATATTTTACCACTAGGTGTCGCATGTGACAACATAGTCAAAACAACAGAGTGACACAAAGTGATCAACTGAACTTTTCTTCTTATGCTAAGGTGCTGTGTGTAGCCACAATGTTTAACAGCTGGAAACATACCCAACCCAAGGAGAATATCAGTTTTCTTCTGAGTGTGATAATACAACCATATACAGTACTTTATTTCTGGTTGTTTGAATGCCTAACTACTGTTGCTCCATTCTAGCTATCTAGAAGAAAAATACATATTTTCTCTGCTGGTAAAGATGCAGCCCTAGCTGCCTTTACCACCCAGTTCTTACACACAGGCACACACACACACACACACACACACACACACACACACACACACACACACACACACACACACACACACACACACACACACACACACACACTCACACGCACGCACGCACGCACAAGCACAGGCTCAGGCTCTTCTTAGCGTTTTCATCCATTTCTCCCTCTCCTCCTTCATGCTAGATGCTCGTTTCTGTGCGATCTCCACTTATGTAAGGCCCCAAAGCAGGTGTTGCCAAAAGATAGTGTTTTTTAGGCTATTTCTGGGCACAGGTGGACGTGTACAGTCAAAGCAACACATCAACGTTCCCCAGACGATGTTGCCATTCAGGGGGGGGCCAGATGTTGCTGCTCTGGCAGGAATGGACCAGTTTGCGTGTGTGCACATACTAGTGTGTAGGTGCTTTAGTGTTATAGGCACTTCACTCTGACATTGCAAAAAAAACACAGATGCAAGGCAGCAAAATAATATGATTGTATCTGCACACCTGCTGTCATAAATACATTTATCATGCACTTACAGACTGTTGCAACACTGCTTTAATAGCCTCGGGCACAATATCTGCCTCTTGTAGTATACATATTTCTCCATCACGCCACACAACATACATGTGGCATTTCTTTAAATGCTGTGTGGATAAACATCTTCTAGGCTACATGTTTATCTGCAGGTGAATGCAGTGCTGGAACATTGTCCGTGATAGCGGCACTCGGCTGATAAGAAACAAAATGGGATCTGGAGCGCGGCTGGGCCTCAGCCATGAGACATTCGGTCATATACGTGCGTGTATGTTTACGTTTCGGCGCGTGAATGTCGTGTGATGCGGAGATTAGAACCCTATTTCAATGATAAGGACGGCTTTTAGAGAGTGACGCATAGCCTGACGGATGCTAGTGCTCTGATGTAAAGGATTATCCCATTACTGAGACCTGGGCATTAGCACTCAGTTACTCACCTCAGGGAATGACAGACGGAGAAAAAGGAAGGGAAGGGGAGAAGGGGAAGGGACATAGGAAGATAGGAATGGGAGGGGAGGGGGGTTGGAATGAGGAAGAAAGTGAAAGTGATGGAAAAGGGAATGAGAGGGAGATAGAGGCAAAAGGAGTGTGAGGGAGCATAAAGGGAAGGGTTGAAAGAGCAGGGATGAAGTGAGAGACCGAGCTTTACCATATGGATAGAAATAGAAAGAGGCAAGAAGAAGCAGCAGCAGCAGCAGAAAGAGAAACCAAGACAAGACATTAAAAGGGGGAGAGAAGGGGGGAAAGCTGGAACACTAGATAAAAGCCGATGATGAAGATTTGATAGTGTGGCTGTGAAAGAGATAGAGAGTGCATTAGGGAACAAAACCATGAATGATGCATCAAAGAAAGGACTGTTTGAGTTATTGGGGCTGGAGCAGAGGGGGGTAAGGGGGGGTTGGTGGGACGTTTGAAAAGAGAATTTTATAAAAAGGGGGAAAAGAAAGGCGATCGGCAACAAAAGAGAAACGGAGGATTACCGGGGACGGCAGTAAGACTTAAGAAAAGATGGAATGAAGGGGAAATATATGAGATTAGAGGCAACAGTGAGGAGTTATTCCTGGACTGGTGCGACAAGAAGAGAGGACAAGATGAATAACGGAGGGACGAGCGAAGAGGGTTGACATGCGTATGAGCAGTAAAGGAGAGCTGGAGGGGGGGAGATGTGAGAAAAGTAGAGCATACAGCATACAGTGAGAGAAAGAGAGAAAGGCTGATGAAAACTGACGACAGGTCGTTATTCTATCAGTCTCTTTTCTCCTCTGGATTGATCCAGTGATCCGACTCGCCTACACATACACACTCACACACACTCACACATGTGGGGGCAATAGACTTTGAACCTGCATTGATTTGATTGGAGTCCTGTCTGGTCCTGTGTTTGCTTGTTGTTTACGAGTTCTGTGTACTGCACGTCAGCAAGAACACACACACATACACACACACACACACACAAACACACACACACACACACACATGTACATGTACATGACCGTGGTTTACAACCTGACTCTAGCATTGCCCTTGAGTTTGTCCACATTGCAAACACAAGCTTCTATCAACCATACTGAATCCATACATTTAGGGCTCTTAGTTTGTTCAAACAGACAAATCTAAGACCTAAGAGGACAATAAACTGACAGTCAAACAAACATAAGATGTCCAATATATTTCATGGGGGTCACTTGTAGAATGAAGCGGTCAGTCCTATAAAACGTGATCAATTGTATAGAGGGGCTGTTGCATTAAAATCAGGGGGGAAAAAAATCATTTTTACCTGTGTTAAAATGGTGTTATGGTCGAAGGACAGGTAGTGCTCAATGGTTGTTACTACATCACCCAAAACAACCATTAAGAATAGCCTGTAGCCCAGTTATATTAAATGTGACGTGATGGTTTGTATTGTGTTTGGCTTCCTTTGGAGACTTAGTATCTGTACTTGGATTGGATTGTACAAAGGTTTCTCAAGATTGTTTCTAAAGTGACTTTGTTACCTCTGCAAAATAACCCTCTGCAAGAACATCTCAATCTGTGGTAGCATATAACAAGAGTGAAATTGGACACAGTGTTTGACAATTGGCTTTAAAGATTAGAAATGCACACCGATAAAGAAGTTTGTTGTTTTGCATTGGATTGGAGTGGGTTGTATTACTGTCGGATATAGCCAGCAGGTAAACCATACCAGAGCTGAATTGCAGCTCAAGCTGAGAAGGCATGAAATAATATCTGTTTCTTTGATGGTATCTTTAGAAGTTACGCTAGTGGAAGTTGCCACCCAAACGTGAGTGGGAGTTAGGTGAGTCGGGAGCACACTGACAGTTCAAGTCGAACACGAAATGGCAGCGAGTGTATTATATTGTATAATAAACATCAAAGACGATGTGATTAAATATAATTGCAGTCAGATTGATTTTATTATTTTTATCACTGTAACTTTGATCATTGGGCATTCTCTGAAGTGTTTAATGTCTAAAGAGGAGCTAAAGCTGTGCACTTTAAAAACATTACTTTGCAGCACCTCAAGCTTTAGAGTAGAATATTGCATTAGCAAAAACAAGATCAAGCAACCAGCTTTGTCAGTAAAAACATTAGTATAACTGGACAAGACTTACAATGTCATTGAATACATAGAGTAACATTATATAAGGCTGCACACAAATCATCATTGTACTCTGTTTTTTCATTTGGTTATCTAATATTTAATGTACAATACAGTCGACTGTAGCATCCAGATGTGCTGTGCTAGTATGATGTATGACGATATATGCTGTCTGGTCAAAGGGCGTTCATGACGGAGAGGCTAAGAGAACACGTGGCAGATGTCAGGCTTGTGATAATACTACATGTTGAACTCTGCTGCTTTTATGCCTCCATCCACCTCTCTTGATTTTCTGGAAGAATGACAGGATTTGATTTGTCTCTAAATGATCCCTGCCACAGTGTGTCAGCCAGTTGAGAACATGTCATTTTTTCTGCCCACAAAGGCAGCGAGAGGGAAGGGCTGAGCCAGTCGATGTGGAGTCGATGATGATGAGAAGCCTTTGGCCAATGGTGTTCATGCAGTAAGTCTCATTACGTGTGTCAATCGGGGATCAATTAGATCATTTTTTCTCAACCGGTGGTCTGCGGACCCCTAGTGGCACATGGTCTAAGTGCAAGGGGTCAGTGAAATAATACAATATTTATTAAGACTTAACCGCAGAAGATACTAGGCCTTTATTTGAAGCAGACTTGTATTAAAGGCAGGCCTTTATTTCCAATTCCCTTTGTTTAACAGTATAATTGGTCATATTTTAGCACAAAGCTTAATTTGGGGAGGTGTGTATGTGTGTGTATGTGTGTGTGGGAGGGTGACCACTCAAAATATGCAAGGGTCCAAGTACCCAGTAAAGTTTGAGAACCATCGAATTAGGCCATCTACAAAAAAAGCCCACATAGACCGTCTCCAGGGGGCCGCTGGGTACAAAACCATCAGATTGTGCCAGGATGAGACTGACTGGAGAGTGATAAGAGGGAGGAAGTAAAAAGAGGAGGTGTGTGTGTGAGAGGAGAGATGAGCGTCACACACAGTCTGAACATGAAGCACTATCCACGCTAGCAACAAATGTTTATGAAATGGCATTTCCAGCACCTTATACTCAACACAAATCTGCCCCATTTGTATAACAGAATAATATTGCGTCAATTCTATCTCACCCCTGACACAATATTAGTTTTTTTTAGCCTACTAATTTCTCAGAAGACAATTTAACATCCGAACACTTTAAGAGAGGAGAAAAGAGGAAAATTGTCGAGAAATTGCTATATAGGGTATTGAAATTGCTTTTGGAATAGCTCCTTTTTTAACGTAAAGTGCATCATTATGTTTAATGGAGAGACAAACTATAGTGAGATTGCGGTGCGGCAGCGAACGTTGCAAAGCGAGTAGGTAATGTAAATCTTATCAAAAAAAACTAAATAGAGACATCAAGGTAAGTGCATACAGAATGTGAATGGCCACATTGAATGCATTAAAGGAGTGCGTCCCCCTAATGCTAAACTGGGAAACCTTGAACACAGACCACATTTCTAACACAGAGCGTGTTGATGTGAAACTGTAGCTTCAGGAACACCACAATCAGTAGTGTAGCTGTATATGTTGATTGTCACACACTGCAAACTTTGAGATTACATACTGCAATATGGTGCTGTCGTGTAAATAAGAAAAGACAACAAGCAATCGTGGCTTTGTGCATTCCTCACCATAAAAACTGATGCACCCACCCACACACACACACACACACACACACACACACACACACACACACACACACACACACACACACACACACACACACACAGACACACTAAAGAATTAAGTACATTATTGTCCATCTCATCAGGTGGTCCTGCATCTTCATTACACTTTTATTATCACTGATATTAATTGTCCCATTTTTACGAGTTGCAAGGCTCTCTGTGGCTCAACTCTATTAAAGTAGGCACAACATTCTTTGTTTATGACTTTTGGATGAGCCAACTCGGTCGGGGTTATTGTCACCGTGGCGCCTGAAAAAGCCGGTCGCTCCAGGGTAACCCAACAATCGATCACAGAAGCTGGGGATACTGAAGAATGTAAGATACAAAGAAGAGCAATATTTTCTTAGCTTCTTCTGGCAAGTGTCCATTTGTGCGTGTTTGACTTTGAAACGTATGTTGGTGTCTGATTAAAGAGAGGCTGATAAAACAGATGTCTTCAAATTGCGGTGTGGTTACTTGAGGGCTCTCGCGGTGGAGCTAGTTTTGCCAGTCTCTTCATTAACTGAAGCAGAGCCGTGTGTGACGCTCAGCCCTGCCAGCAGACACACACTTAGGAAGACGGTGGGGGGGCCCTGGAGGGCGAGCGATCACACACACACATGTGCAGGCACGTGTACATCTGGATACACAAGAGCGCACAAATCCTAATATGCATGTTGGAAGGGATGCACATATTAACATAGAGATCAATCACGGTAAGCCACACCTGCACAAATACTACACCTCCCAAAACACACACACACACACACACACTTACCTCTTACCCTGCTCTTCACACCAAACCTGTCAGCCCTCAAGTGGTTTAGAAAAGTGTTAGAGAGGCTCAGAGTCAAGATGGTCCCCGGTTGATTAGGAAGTAGCAGTCGTTTACCTCCTCGTGTAAAGATGATAATGACGACTCTAGCAGCCCCTCGGGCCACAGTGGACCGGTGTTGAGGACCCGTGGAGAGGAGCCGGAGTGGTTGGTGGGTGGAGGTTCGGCTCTTCAGGTTGAAGGGCGCTCAGCGATACCAGCAGTGAACTTATTGTTAAAACAATTTTCGGGATGTCCAGGGTCGTCCTGGGAATAATGAGGGATTCAGAGGGGAGCGGAGCGCTGGAGACGACAATGGAAGCCTGATGAAAATCTGATGAGGGCAGCTAAATTGTAGTGTGTTTTTACAAACAGTGCATCGTGGCCTACTGTACTCTCCATGTTGTATTATGTAGTTGTCAGTGAAAGCTTGTACACAACCAGAACAAGTAGTTTAAAGGCCTGGAGAAAAGCTGTGTTACATGTTGAAAGATGAGAACTCGGAACAGGCAGGAACGGTGGAATGAAAGAGTTGCCTTAATGACATTTTAAGGCTGTTCTGTTTGGCATATTGTTTTATGTATGCTGTTTTCTATTTAGCCAATCAGGAGTGATTGTCCCGTTATGTCATCGATCAAGTTGTTTTTTATGTAAGCTGACTTATTACAACATGTACAGCTGTTGATCTCATCCCATCTGTATTCTTAATTCTGCCTTCAACACTCTGATTGGCTCATCAGTGAGTACTTCAGCAATTCAAGTGACTGAAAATATAGTAGATGTGTAAATTTAAGTGACTAAAAAATATGGTACATCTATAATCTGTCAAACATTGATTTAAGTGATTGACTTTCCTTCAAAAATGCCATAATGTATTCATTCTGTGCTGTAAATCTTTTGTAAGAGTAGGTGCTTCAAGCTTTTCTTCCAAAAGATAGACATCTCATTTAGGAATGAAACACTTAATATTGGCTAAGAGCTCAGTAAAAAAAAAAAAGAAGTCATCCCACTCCTCCATGCCTCTCCTCTCTCTTGAGACAGGCAGCATCTTCCTCTTCCTTTCTGGACGACTCTCTTATATTTCTCAGCCCTCTTTCCATCCTGCATGGCTCCCATTTCTCCTGACTAGGCATCTCCCGGCCAGATATTACCAATAGTCCCCGTGTCAGAGTGCAGTGTGGGAGGGAGATAAGCAGATATTAGCCAGCTTTCGCCATCAGCAGAACGGACCCAGGGGGGATGGGCTCGGCGCGAGGCTTGGCTGAGCATCAGTAGGCACTGAAGGGCAGACGCCGGCGAGGACAGCCGAGACCTGCTCCTGCCAACAAAGGTTTGGGGAGGAAATTGATTACATGTCATACTCGGGCTACAGTAATCTGATTAGAAGAAAACCAATATCTGTAATCACACACATGCAACTGTAATTAGACTAGAAATATGAATCTTAACTCAACTTTTATGGCCCACAGCCTTCGTGATTTTCTTTGGATTTATAGTTGATTTACAATTATAATTGGGTTATAGTGATTTCCAAACAGTGTGCAATTGTAAATTATGCCGTGCTACATCAAGATAGGGTTGTTAACTCTTATCCTTGCTAAGAATACCTTAGTTGATGTTTTGTGTGTATGTGTGTGCTTCTAAAAATGACTAAATCTGGACTAGTGCCTGCATGATAATGAATGTTTGAGGCTGATTCTGATATTAATATTTAAGAGTTATAAGAAATCTGATAAAAATGTATTGGCTGATATTCAATTTTGATCACATTAACCACGACATTAAAACACATTTTATACCAAATTTCATGTTGGGTTATGGCACTACTTTTAAAACTGTAGAGCTGAAACAATTTGTTATTTAATAATTGATAATTTTATTGGTATTTTCTCAGTTTTATATAAGCTGTAAATGTGGCACTTTTAGTTAGACAAAATTACCTTGCACCTCTGGGAAACTGTGGTTTTATTTAATTTGTAGACATTTGTAGACTAAAGAATGTATCGATTAATCAAAAAAGTAATTAGTAGATTCATCAGTTATCAAAATGATCCTTAGGTGCAGCCTTAAAACTTGTAATGGCGACACTGTTTAAAATATTTGTTCTAGAACTTCTTATTATTTAGCCTAACATTTAACATATACGCTGCCGATATGTGATAAGTTAATATTAGATGGTAATATTGGCCTTGCTTAGCCAATGTAGCAGACAGACTCTTTTCACTGAATACATTTGGATGTGTCACAGAAGAAAAGCATGTAAACAGTAAATTAATGCTGGCTCAGCTGCTGCAGTTTGCTGGTCCTGGTATTGTGCATGCTGGCTCATTGGGACACTTGAATAGAATGGAACCGACACCTGGACCTGTGTTGCCATGATAGGACTAACTTTCCATGGTGAAAATAACCCCATCGAGAATCCCGTTTATTCACTTTCATGAACTATTGATTGATGGGACTTCTGATACCGAGATTTGCTGCCCAAACAAACAGTTTATCCAAAATACGAACTTAATCAGAATAAGAACTGCTCGCCAGAGTACAGCGTGCATGTAAACACACTCATTACTCTTTTCTGAAGTCGCCACTGGTGGATGAAATAGACTGAGAGCTGTGGTCAGCTGGCAGCGAGCCAGTCCGAGTGGCACCGTGTTGCTCTGCGGTTTCTTTATCACTCTATCCCTCAATCTCTGCCTGTCCTCGGTCACCTCTCTCTCCCTCTCACCCACAGAGTGCCCTCCCCACCCCTCCCTCTACCTCACTGCATTTTAAGAATTGTATATTCAAACCAAAAAATTCTCAAACGGAGAGGCTGATTATTCCAATAAGACTATTGACTCATCAGCACACACACACACACACACACACACACACACACACACACACACACACACACACACACACACACACACACACACACACACACACACACACACACACACACACACACACACACACACACACAGACAGAGCAAAGATAAATAGACAGACTGAATCACAGATGTGCACACATCAAATAGACACAAACACACACACACACACTGAATTACAAACAGAAACACACAGTTGTAACAGACACACGCTGCGGCGACACAAACACACAGAGAAAACCGCATTGAGGCCGCTGTCACACACACACACACACACACACACACACACACACACACACACACACACACACACACACACACACACAGACGTTTAATTTAAATCACCACTGCACCCGTGTACGTCCCAACACTCCACTTTTAATAGACCTCTGCCTCTTTATGGCTTTCTGCCTCCTAAACCCATCAATCCTCTCCCCCCCCCCCTCTCTCTCTCTTTCTTTCTCTCCCTCTCTCTCTCTCTCTCTCTTTCTTTCTCTCCCTCTCTCTCTCTCTCTGTCATATCTGATTGGAGCTGTGACGCAACCTCCCTCTCCCATTCAGCCTCTGTTTTAGCTGGTTTTTATCTCACTCTTTTTTCTGACCAACTGCAATCATTCTGTCTTTTTTTACGTTTTTTTTTATCCCCGATTCTTTTTTTCTCTTTCCTCTCTCCCTCACCACTTGCTAACCACTTGCTCTCCCTCTGTTTTTCTCTTTAGCTGCTAAGAAGGCTGGAGCCAATGCAGCAGTGCATGTGGAGAGGGATTAGATAAAAGAAAAAAAAGGGACAGAGATAGAGAGAGAGAGAAAGAAGATGAGTGGAAAGTGAGTCAGAGAAAGGACAAGGACAGTAAACAGAAGGAGACAGATTGACTCAGAGAGGCTGTAAATGAGTGTTGGGGAGGAATGGGTGGGACGGATGGATGGATGCAATGTGGACAGATGTTGCGCAGACTCACGGCGCAATCATGATCCAGATGTGTATCACTTTATTTTGAGTGTGATCTCAGCTGATGTGAGTGAAAGTGCTGCCAAGATATGACAGGAGAGAGAAAGAAGAAAGAACACATCTGTCCTCTTACAAATTAAATATTGAATTAATTGGCAAGAAAACACTTTAATTCTCAACTCAGCTGCTACAGCCTCACTGCTCTGTTATGAACTGTAGATTATAGTGACTAATGTTTTCTAATATTATCAAATGACTCCATTTACATTGACTCTTTTCTATTTGTGCTACTGCTTTAAAGGTACATATTCGGTATATTCTGTAACTTTTTTCTAATTAATTAATTGCACAGTAAGAAGATAAGCATATTTACAAATGTTCAAATGACCCGTTTAAGCCAGAGGCCTCCATTACTGACTGTAATTAAGTTTGAAAGTGCTGAGGTATAAAGGAGAGAAATGTCTCACCTCGTTGGGCAGAGACATATAGAGGCCCATTAGGGTCAGCTGAGAAAAGCTCAAAAAATGAAAAAGATCCACGTGTATATTTACACTGATTTCTAAACCAAGAGTCCAGATTTACACATGGCCCTTTTTCTTTTTTCTGATTTCTGTAGAGACGACATTAGCTGTGAGCAAATAAATACATGGTGAATGGAGAGAGAGAGTGTAGGAGGAAGGAAGAGGGGCGATTTGGTTGTGCTGCAGAGAGCCAGTGTCGGCTGGCTCAGGTGGTGCGGAGATGGCAGGGGTCCGGGGGAAGGAATCAGCAGGGCCTGACCAGTACATCAGCACTCTGGCACCCTGCCTCCCATTACCCACATCTTCCCAAAACCAGTAATCACTCTCCCCTTGACCAGCTCGTCTATAACAATTACTCCTCACCTCAGCCCTCCCTTTCCTTGTTTGATCTTTTTCTACTATTGGGCACAGTGTAACCGGTCTACTATAACTCTAATCTTGACTTTTTATGGCACTTTGCTCTGAGGCTTTTGCCCTAACATGTATTGAACTTGCTCTCTTCATGGATTACATTTTGGATCATTTCAAGCGAGCAAATGAATCAGATTCATGAATATTTAACTTGAATTAATCCAACGCCCCCCCACCGATGATGTCATACACTTGTGTCCCCAGTAGTGCTGAGTGAAGTTTAATATGTTTGATGATTAAATCATTAATCGACCATGTGTCACAGACAGTTTTGATGTATGAGGCAAGGCTGAATATGAGAGCAGATTTTTCTTTTTTTCTTTTTTCTTAAAAAAAAAAAATCCAAATTAATCATAACTGCCATCCCGCTCTGCCCTCACTATAATCCTACTCACTGAACACTGTCCTGTTTATAGCATAATATATTGAGCTGGAACAAGAAAATGGGTCTCCCAGGATTCCACTTGTACTACAAACACTGTATCAGGCAGCTTGGTAGCAGACATTGGGCTCAGTTTCAGGAAAACAAGCTTTGGGAGCGGACGGGAGTCAGGAGGAATCACGTGACGGTCATTTCATATGCCACAGACTTTAGCATGTTTTCAAAAGGAGAGCCAAATCACTACAGGCATCCTCTCTTGTGCTTAGACCTTTTTGAAATTGGAATTCTAATTGTTGTGAGGAATCAAAATCTAATGTTTAGGAAATAAAACGGGCAGAGGATAAGGTGGGAGGCTCATTTTTAGCCATGTACTCAAGGGATGGCCGAATCTGCGTGTCGGTTGGTTGGTCCAGGCTGAAATATCTCCACATGGCCCCCAGGAGATGAATCCTACTGACTTTATCGATCCCCTGACTTTCTACTTCGTGCCATCCTCAGGTCAAAGTTTCAATTTGTGCAAAACTTTGGTTCATGACCACATACCTAATGGCATAAAACTAATGACATTGCCATCAGCCTCGGCTGTACTTTGTGTTAAGTAGCCATCTAAGTAGCAAACATTAGTGTGTTCCCAGGCTAAAATAGGATGGCGAACACGGTGAACGTAATACCTGCTAAACATCAACATGTTCCCAGTTTCATTGTGAGCAAAAAGCGGTAAGTGCTGCTACACTCCCAGTCTGACTGAGCCATTAACGTGGCTGTAGACTGTTGGATGATGCTTTAATACAGTGCAGCAGGCATTGAAAGATTTTGGTATTTTTAAAAGATGTGTTTCTGTTGGAGAACCTGTTGACCATTTTAGCGAATGAACTCAAGCACTCAAATACAGATCAGGAGCAGCAGTGAATAAGTGGCTCGGGCATGTTAGTGTGAAGGGAATATAATTTGAAGTACTGTATTACAAAACCTGTCTGTCAAACTAAATCACTCCATATCTCTCTCTCTCTCTCTCTCTCTCTGGCTGATGCACACACACACACACACACACACACACACACACACACGCAGATTCACACACAAGAGGGGTGGAGGTGAACTGCAGGACCTCGGTAATACCTGTGTGCACAGGGGTGTTTCAGCGGTGAGAGGAGCCCTCCTCAGAATAATAAAGGGACGGACAGAGGTGAAAAGGAGAGGAAGAGGAGGCCAGGAGATGGAGAAGGAGAAGGGGGAGGTAGAATATAAAAATAGCACAGAATTGCCAGCCTTTCTCAAAACAGGCTTTTGCAAAGTCACATTTGCCCCAAGCAAAAGGTTTGAAGTCTACTGGAATAATAGATTCACCATACACTCTTTTCTTTCTCAACATGGCTTTCTCCCTCACTACAAAGAGCTGCAGTAAAGGGAGGAGAAGAAAGACACAATGCTTTGTCCATGTTCACACAAATGTTTCTCCTCCAAGTTTGACTGGAACCCTGAGATCTTAGAATTCTTTCTGTCATATTGACAGTGCAGTTTTGACAGTAATGAATATAAAAGCCCTTTGAGCATTTCAGAAAGATTCAGAGTATCTGTTTCTCTGTTGATGTCAGAATTATCCAAAAACCTTAAATATACAGCCACAGACTATTTTTAGCGGACTATTGTGCTGCTCAGCATGGTTCCAAATTGGATTTCACCAGGCTAGCACAGTACAGCTTAAGGAACCAGGAACTGCAAGGAACAGTTTGTATTAGACATAAAACATAACCCACACAGCACACCTAACTTGATTTATAACATTTAAACCATTGTATAGTTTAAAGACATCTAGTGCTCAGATATTTAGTGCTCAAACATAAAAAAACAGCTAATTGAGTTCATAGAGGTGAGCTCTGAAAGTTGACACTCCCTCTGGAGGGCAGTTGAAACTCTTAAAGGGTAAAGTGACTTCCTGGCATGTTCAGATATGAGGTCAGTCTTTTAGCGAAATGAAATATCCGCCATTTAATAAATAGAAAAGTCTTTAAACATGTTGGTTCCGTATTGATCCCGGTAGGGAAATTGTCTTGCGGCTGCACTCTGTCCACAGTGGGGAGAGAGGTTAGGGATCAGCTGCAGAAATGCACCTCGGAGCTAGTAAGGATATAGTGTATTGCTCAAGGACAATCCAGCAGATGCCTGCTGATATGGGTCTTGAAAGGTTAAGGAACATCCTGCTGGCTAAATAATTGATAGCAGAAATGTGAAATGAGGATTTGAAAGCAAAGGAGGTTATTTTAGCCCTTGGACGACAGCAGTCTTGACCATGTGGTATTTCACCATTAGCCTACTGAATGAAAAATATGTTTTTCTGAAAGAAGGAAACAGCAAAGAAACAAATATAATGGGATACATTTTCTTGAGAATATCTATACCTAATGTCTATATAGTAAATAAGTACATGTCAATAAATAGTGTGGTTTATATAACAGTTAGAGATGCACAAAATGAGCTGGATACATTTCTTACTGGGTACATTTGCAACCAGTCTTTTAAAACCTGCCACCATTATGATTAAGATGTCATACACACTTGCTGCTCAGTAGCTGCATGATGAATAGTTGTAGTAATATACTTACAGGGTATTAATTTGTCTTTCTTGTGAAATGTGGTGTCACGTAAAGTGGTCTCATTGGACCTGGATCTTGTCCTTGGATCTCTACTGGGAAAATCCAAGTTGCCTGTTAGCAATGCAAAGTCTCCGTTGTACCATTTCACAATTTTTCGACAGCACAGTTAAAATAATTTATCAGAGTCAATGTTGACACCCTCATTGCAGACCGGTAGGAGTGGGTAATAGCAATAAAATCATTTTATAGTCATTTTATATCGCAGGGAAATCTGGGATATCAATTCACAAATACATAAAATACATACTGCATCACACTGAAGTAAAAATTATATAAAAATTCAATATGACCATAAAACTGTTCTGCATGCTGCCCACAATGACCTAATAGAACCAGAGATGTTTAAAGGGATAGATACCGCAATATACCCATGGCACGTATGGCACAGGCTCTGATGGTTGACGATTGAATATACCCAACCCTACAAACCAACAAATACACCACATAAATATCAATCAAAAGATCCACATTAAGTGGATATACAGATTTTTATCAAAGCTATTAGTATAAAAATCTCTTCTCACTGGCTGGTAGAGCAAATATCGCCTGGCAAAGGCATCCGATTAGGCATTCCGTCTGGAAGCGGGGAGACCTTTTGGGACCACAGAGGCACAGATATGGCATGAAATGCTCTGGCTGGGCCAAAGGTCACCACTGCTGATACCATACAGACAAAACCATGTTGGCAGATGCAGGCGAGTGTACAGCCCAGACATTCGCAGACAAAACATGAGAGGACATTTTGTTTAATAACGAACTCCCAACTGCCACTGCAGTATTTGGCAGTAGCATTACCCATATTTTCCCTAGTGATGAGTTGTTCATTGCCAGAACGCAATTTGTTCTTTGTCCGAGGTAGGTCTTATAATGACGTGTCAGGACAGGTCACATTGGTTACTAGCCCAAAAGCTAAATGAAAGATGGAGGATGAGGGAGAGTGATAGGGGCCTCCTTTCATCACCATCATTACTTTGAGTGTGTCTCGGTCAAAGATGCAAAGAACATTGTTGTCTGTTGTAAACTTTGCGTGAGCAGCAAAATGCTTTCAACTGCGACATCATTCAAACACAACATTCTAATTTATTGAAGCATCTGAAACGACGGCACAGCAATGTGAAACTTGTCGAATAAAATACCGGCGCTGACAAAGAGGCCTCTACTGCCAGTGATGCATGCACTTTGTGTAAACAACAGAATCTGGATTTCAGAGCAGCACACGGTGGTGAAGAGAGGTTAAGTGGACAAGATTTGAATAAGCTTGTCGCCAGGTATATCGTAGAGGAGATGTTACCTATTTCCAAAGTTGACTCACCCTCATTTCGATGCATTATAGAGAAAATACCCATGAAGAGCAGTGGCAAGCTGCCACAGAGAGAGATGTTTCCTGGCTACCTCGAGAGAGAATATGTGGTGATTGAATCTAATTTGAAGGCCACACTCGGAGAGGTAGACTCTGTTTCCGCCACAGCTGACATCTGGACAGCTAACAACCAAAAGCTTTCTGGTTGTAACAGTTCACTGGATCAGCAGTTCCGCTTTGGAGCGCAACAAGGCCACCGTAGCATGTAAAAGAATCAGAGGCAGGCACAGAGTTGATGTTCTTGGCGCTGAGATAGTACATATTCATTCATCAGGTGGACATCAGCTTGGCAAAGTTGTAGCCAATGTGACAGACAATGCATCAAACTTCCTGTGCAGACACCAACGCTGTGCATAGGAGTAGTATCACACAATGCACAACCTTTTGGACCGATCTACAGTTGCATCAGAACATGTGGAGGAAGTCAGCAGCGGAAAGCTCCTGGTATGGTGGAATTCCTTTTGCAAGGCTATTTCCAGAATCACCTCAATTCCCATGAACAAGCTGAACAGTACCGTCATGAAACCACTTACAGCAGCATCGGACATCTCACAAGGGGATAACTGTGTGGGACTTAATTACCAACTCTGAAAGTCCTGATGTCAAGGATACTTGGCTTGAAAGACACCCTCTCAAAAGGACAGCTGGCTTTCCAGCTTCTTCTTAATGATGAAGGTATGCCTACATTCCCAAACCTCTTTTTGTAAACATATTGGGACAGATTTGTTACATTGCACCATTCATGAACAAAGGGAGTAGCGATTATTGGATTTTTTTTTTTCAAAATAAAGCACCATGGGGGATCTAACCTTTTGTTCATTTGCCCCTCGTCTGTGGAATGCCCTTCCCGAACAGCTGAGGGCTCCACGGTCTATTGAGACTTTTAAAAAGGGACTTAAAACATTTCTTTTTAATAGATCTTTTGTATTTTAATTATTTTCTGATGTTTTATGTTTTGTTTTTGTTTTGTTTGTCTTGTAGCACTTTGAATTTTACTTTGGAAATGTAAAGTGCTTTATAAATAAAATGTATTATTATTATTATTATTATATTCATCATATTAAATCATATAAAGGTGTCAATAAATAGCCCAAAACAAAATGAAATCGATGATATAGATAAATAGATCTATCTGTATTTTTCCAGACTCATTTTATTGTTGTATTGGACAGCAAAGACATTCTTCTTTCAGCTGCCAGCTGTTTGAAGTTGAAGATGAGGGTTTGAGAGATCTTGTGAGGGAACTTCTAACAGCAGATTGTAGCACAGCTGCTCCTGCAGAGGACCCTGCCTGTGTCCATGACGATAGCCAGCCATGATGAAATGAGCTTTTTTGCATTTCAGACAGAGCCTGCGGACAGCCACTCGGCAGAAAAAGAAGTAATGGACTGTTTGAGGTCAGGGGGGTATGAGTTTGAGACTCTGAACTAGTTCTCAAACATCAAAAAGGTTTACAACACTCCGGCCCCGGCTAATGCACCCGTGGAGCGGCTTTTTAGTTTAGGAGATTTGGTGTTCACCCCTACAAGGAACAGACTGTCTGATAAGAGGTCTGAGAAGCTTCTGCTAATGAGATACAATCGTTGTTTCACTTCCGAAGATTAGGACCTTGCTTAATATGTTAGGGCAGAGATAACAAAACAAGAAGCTGGACACGATATCTGCCTCAGTGCAGTGTTATACAACGTTTTATGTTTTGTAAAACCACTGCCTCTCTTATGATGGAACTAGCAGAAAAAAACAAGTCAGGAGAGACTGTTACTTTATTTTCTTCTTTTATGTATAAATATATACATTAGGTTTGAGAGGACGCAATGTTTTCAGCTATGCAGTTTGGCTGATTGTTGACTCTTCCTGTAAGGCTCATCATTATTCCAATGAAGTGGATTCAGTTCTTAAAGTAGGAGGGGGGAGGGGTAGCGAAAGTAATATAGGAACACAAATAATGACTTCTGATACCAAGTAAATAAGAGAAGTAATATCATTAATTTTTTAAAGGAGTAATAAAAAAAATAAAAGTACTTCTTGAGTAACTGGTCCAACACTGCGGCTACTGTAACCTTAATTTAACCCCAATTAAGAAACATTTGATCCATTTAATTATTTATTTATTACCGAATGCACCACTAGTCAAATTGGGGTCACTGCGTCTAAAATGAACCCAAAGTTTTCCACAGTATGGGACCTTTGAGAGACACATAAACAAGCACACACACACACACACACACACACACACACACACACACACACACACACACACACACACACACACACACACACACACACACACACACACACACACACACACACACACACACACACACATAGACACAAACCCCTGCATACAAACATCAGCATAATTACCTGCATAACTTGCACCCACTAAACAAACACACACACACCCACATACAAACTCTTTCTGTCCCTTGACTCCAATCCCCCTCAATCCCCATGGCAGCCAGCGAGTTCGTGCTTGGGTAACAAAAGCAAAATCAAAGTGCTGTGTGAAATATGGCTGGGATTCGTTATTAGGTGAAAGCTTTGTTTTCCCTGGCACGCAGGCAGACTGGGGGATTTAGGCCTCCCTATTGGAAAGCATACAGATTAGCCAGGAGGGAAGCAACCGCAGCCGCACGCTGCTTTTCAAGTTTGTAGCATGGTTGACTCTGAGCTGGCCATGTGTGAGAGGAATGGATAAATATTTGATAGTGCTCTCCTGGTGAGAGGAGGAACAGTGAGAAGAAAAAAAAAATGTTAAAAAAGCAGAAGGCAGTGTTGCCTGTGCTGCCGTCCAAAAACGTTCCTTTTGGAAGAAAGACAGTCAAGAAAAGGAGTTCATGTGAATCAGAATAATGACAATGTTATTCTATTCAATTTGCTGGAGCGGAGAGGAAAATAATAAACTCCCCAGTGATTGTCATTATCCTCTCCCAGTTGGCTGCACTTGATTGGTCAGCCAGAGATGAAAGGGAATTACTCAGGTGTGCAAATGTGGAATGGAGGATGCTTTTTGAAACTTCCGCCTCTCTATTTTTATACACTGCATATCTGTGCATATATGGGAGAATACAGTGGAACTCCTAGCTCAAGGGCATACAACCAGGGACATGTTGAACACGCACTTACACTTGCTAAGTGCTAGCATGCTAACACATACACATGAACACAAACACACACACACGTGCACACTGTACACACATGCACTCAGAATTGGCTTTTGTCCTGTCATATTTTATTCAGGCCGCCTCTATATGTCTATTTTCAGCTCTGCATCATTCAATAAAGATGAGCTGCTCTCGAGCAACGAGTTTTGGGAAAATGGGATCATTCCAGCGAAATGTTCTCCTTCACTGCCCCTTTCACTCTCGCAAACACACACACACACATATACTGTACACACATGCACATTTTGTGTAAATTACACATTATAGTAGCTGCTCTGCATATTCATAGAGGTGTTTTGTGCCAAAGCAATGGCAGCATTCCACATGTGACAGCAGGGTGACAGTCAATTTAAATACTGCTCTCCCATACTGCACTACACTCCGCTTTCTGCCTACACCAATTTACTATATATAGATGTGCAATGTGCATTTAACATCTGTTGGAGGCAGACAGACTTAAAGAGACAGAGAAGGAAGTGCAAAGGGAAATTTTCCTCCCAGAACAAGAGAGCACAAGTTCACAAGCGGCAACCACCGACCGCGGTAGATACGGGGGGTGTGAGGGACGAGGAAGGAGGAGCGGAGTTAAACGGGGGTGAGGAGGTTTTGCAGAAGGAGCCACAGCCCTTGTGGTGGCCTCGATGACTCAGCGGTGGAAGCCTGTATAATTAGAGCCATGCTCTGGGTCTCCGCCATCATTAGATTGGTGCACATATTAAATATTCAATGAGACATTTTGGGCAGACGTGTTCGGGTGCAGGCGAAAGGGCAACTTTGCAGGGGTACGTGCCATGTGCCGTGAAAGATATGTAAACGTGTGTGTGTGTGTGTGTATATGCTTGGAGAGTTGTTTTCTTGTATGAATGTGTCTACACTTGCATTTGTCTAGTTTCATGCACATATATATGCTTTTTCCCCCCAAGAGGCTTATGCTTAACATAGCTGCTTGGGTGAGCTTCACTCTGGGAGTCAAGAACATCTGGTAGTTGCCAATAAAACTTTCAGGTAACTACATTTATTAGAGCATGAAGTAGCAATGACTGATGATGACAATATGATTTTGTCAAAATGTATGAAATCAACAAAAGAATACAGTGTAACAGCTGCATGAAGATGCAAGAGTCAGATCATTATGCAGCATATGTGCTTGGTTGTTTTCATGTGTGCTGTATGCACACATGAAGGAGGATTTATTCAGCAGTATTCTATGTGTACTAAGGTGATAGTGAGTGTATGTCTGTGTGAGGTCATCATTTGTACTAGCATTAGTTCTTTTGGTTCACCGTGCTAAAAAAAGAAGTACACAGATGCAGGTGCAGAGGCAATGATCAGAGCTGTTTAAACACCTGTCCAGTTGTTGTGTTTATGAGAACCTGCCCATTGGCCTACATAACCAACAATATAACTGTGTTCCTAGGCCATGCCATCTTTTATGCAAACAGAGTTCAGTCCAGATGCTGAATGGATCCAGATCACTGGTTGAGCGGAGCCACTTCACTCCTGAGACTAAATATGCAGATTTGCTGACAGGCCTGCAGATGTGAGTCCCGCAACTGAAGTTTTGTAGTATGTGCTGATGATGAGAGAGTGTAACTGAAGACAAATAATCAAGATTTATCCTCCTTTGAAATCTCTTTCAGAAACAAATGAAAACAAGACTCAAACGGCGAGACTCAGAAGACGGCTAAATGCCTTCAGATGATTACTGTTTAAAGATATAAATAGTCTCTTTTTAGGTAATAATAGCTGTTATCTGATTGCCTGTCAAGCCTGCTTTTATAAGGCGCCTTGATTTCTGTTTTAGTTTTGCAATTGTAGTGTCAGAATCTGTGAAATATTATACTGATATTTTGGTGATGGTTTGTCAGTTTTTGTTCATGTTACCATCTGTTAGACACTCGCAACGATTTCAGAAGTGACGAATAAAAAAGGCAACAGTTTGACTTCTGTGCACAGGTCTACACACACATCGCGATTTAATAAAGGTTAGGTCCTCTTCTTTCTTTTTCTATTTACTTCACTGACAGCGAGTTTGTGATTCCGCTCCTCTTTTTTTTAGGTCTTTGATAGCGAATGCAACCGATACCACGAGCCACAGTAGCTGCTGTAAATCTGTGAGTCCAGCCAGTTTGGGGAGCCTCGTTCACTCTAACTCTCGACATGTTGCATGAATGCGTCGAATAAGCATAGTAATGAAGCCCAGGACAAATCTCGTGCTATTTTCTCCATCAATCCTCTTTGGACCAACGTGCCGTCTGCTTGCTGCTGATGTATTGTTACTGTACGATGTGAGCGGAGCTCCATTTGTCTCAATCACCGGATTTCTTCTATTATCATTCCAGCTCAGTTACTTTTGGGAATGTTATCAAGCATAACAAATGAATAATACAACGCATATTCATTACACAAATAAAATGTGAGACGTGCCAAAAGGCCTTTTTACATTTTTTTTATTTTTTTGTTACAAATGGCCTTTTGGCTGTGTTTAAAGAGACCAACGGTGCGTTTAGCTGAGGGATAATCACAAGCATCAATACTGGCATTGAGACTAATGGCCAATGGACATCAGCAAACAAATGTAGCAGTGCACTAATTGGGCAGCTATACTATTGAGAACTGCTGCTTCGAAGAATACTTCAGCTGAAAGGTAAAGTTAAAGGAGATAATGCAGGATAGTAACAATAGACTGGATTCAAATCTTCTAATAATAGCAACTTTGCACTGCAGACCACCTGCAGAACGCGAGGCACTCAAAGGTCCTCAATTTCACCCCATCAGCCCTCCCTCCGCTATCTCTCCTCCCCACACTCAATAGTCCCAAACTGGATTGACGGCTCTTTATTGCATGCTTCTTTATGGCCCAAGGCGTGAGTGAGTGAGTTTGCCGCTCCGCAGGGAGAGAGAAAACAGTACAAGATTACACGCCAGTGTTCCACTCCTGGGCCAGCCTCTGTCACAGCTAGCCTCAATCTAATAAACACATGTCTTTATTGATCTAGTCCGCACTCCTGCATGCGTTTTTTTTTCTTTCTTTCTCCTGCACGTCTCTCTTCTCCTGTTGTCTGTGAACGCAGCGTTCCCCTCGGTACCGTATTTGATCTCGACGCTATCAAGAAAAAGAAAACATTGGCTGGTCTTGTTATTTTATACGTGTGTGTATGTATGTGTGTGTGTGCGTGATAGGAATTTTTGAACAGCTGGTGCGAATGTCTGTGTGTGCGTGTCATGTAATTAGAGCCCATGATGCAGGCGGTGCTCAAGTGGGTTTCCATAGATATCTAGATGATGTGCTGGAGGATAGAGCCATATGTGCAGCTTCTCTTATTGATTGAAGGATGCTTTGATTTTAATGACTTATATAATATGTTGAATTTAATTTAATGTGTCAACCAAAAAGGCCTGTTTAAATAAAGCTTTACACACACAAAAATCCACAGTCACGTGGCATGGATTAAATAAATTATATTTGCAAGTTGCTAAAACTATTAATAAACTACTATTGACAGCTTGCCCACACTATCAAATTCATGAAAACTCACAAAGAAACTAAATCCAGATGTCTTTTTAAAGAGAACTAATGAGACACTTTGGATTACGAGGACATAATCAACATTTTAAACTCAAATCCCAGAAGTCTCCACCTTGTGTAGGCATAGCAACCGCAGGTAAGCCAGTGTGGTTTTTAAATTCCCGCCGTGCCGTGTTATGATGGTACTTTCTTCGAGCACGTTCTGAATTGTAAAATATTCATTGTTCATTTTGTGTTTGTAGCTCCTCTCCTAACGAGGGTTATGCAGTGTTGGATTTGTTATTATAGCCATTCGTCTGACTGGCTCATTGATATGCCTGTAGTATTCAGACGTGAGTACTAGGCATACTAAAATTCACTACTAGCCTGCCAGTTTTTCCCCCTTATATCATTTTTATACATATCTGAGCTTAAAAAAAACATTAGTCACAATCTGCTCCTGCCTTTGCTGAAGATTTCCCTTCGTATTTATAAAGATGGTTGCCATGGCTGCGGCGGTGCAAGGCCGCCAAGTTTGGTCCCCGTGAGGTGGAGAATCGGGGTTGAAGAGTGTGTGCCGTGTCCCCCTGACCGGGTGCGGTCGAAGCGATTGCGGTCAGTGGTTTGGCGTGTCAGGTTTCACTGAACCACAGTGAGAGGGATGGAGAGAGAAAAAAAAGGGGGGGAGGGAGGGAGGGAGGACAGAGGACGATGAAAGCGGTCACAGACAGATTTAAGGTGGCAGCTGACTCCAAGGTGGACCACAGGGAGAGTTAGAAGGACCGAAATCGGGAAAGGAATTAGAGAGAGATGGGGATGAGACGCAGGAGAGGAGACAGATACAGTAAGAGGTACATCAGAGAAACTTGTTACTGCAGTCTGGAGAGCTCGCAACAACACCAGACTGAGTAAAATGATGCGATTTAAATTGTGGATGAACTCAAATTACCACAAACACACACGCATCCCTCTCACATGACTACACACTCTCTTAATAATACATCTTCCACTTTGTGTCACAACATTCGCCACGAGATTGTTGCGAGGCTGTTAGCCCGCCTCTACAATTTAACAGTCTCAATTTCTCTTTATCTGTTTGTGTGTGTGTGTGTGTGTGTGTGTGTGTGTTTTGTGTGTGTAATTGCTGACTCAGCAGGCCCCCGTCTATCCAGTCAGACATTTGCGGGGGTGGGATTGTTGGATTGCAGCATCTGCCTTGTACGCTACGCCACACACACTCACACACACACACACACACACACAAACATTGCAGACACATGTTTTTTTTACACCTTGTCACACACACGCTGCAAACACACGCTCATTTTAACATCTGGAAACATACATGTACTGTTAGACTTGTACATAAACGGTCAGTGTCAATTCAGCCTCGGCTCCTTTCGGCACCTAAATGGTGCGGCGGTGACATTTTGCTCCAATTAGCTTCCAACGCCCCTATCAGGTGGTTTTAGATCAGCCGCTAAGTGGTAAGAGATAAGAGGCACGGCCGCTGTCGTCCCCCCCCCCCCCCCCAACACCATATTCTTCCCGAGCCGTGACCGCGGCAGTCATTTTAAACAGCCCCAGTCACCGCAGCCATTACACACCTCGTTGGATTAAAAGTAAGCAGGAAATCACGCGGCAGGCCAACGGTGTGATAAAAGATGAGGGGGAAAGATCTGTGTGTGTGTGTGTGTGTGTGCTTGTGTGTAGGTGTATGTCAGCCCATGTCTGTAAAGAGCCGAGTGTGCACCCAAGTGTTTTATGGATGTGCACACTGTTGGCTCACTAACACCATGAAATGAAAGTCAATGAATCCTGAAATCTTTTTCAAAATGTTTTTTCTTCAGAAGAAATGAAATGATCTTCGGCTACAAGTAGATAATTGTATATTTTTTTCCTGTTGAAAATCAGAATATATGAAGTCTCATCACTTCTGGATCATTTAAAGGTGTGAAAATAAGTCCATTCTCTCTGATGGTGTGAGGAAAAACTAACGTGTATCTCTAAATCTGGCTGGAATACGCGCAGTAGACTTAATAGGCTGAGAAAATGCTTCCTTTTAAGCTAAATAAACCATTTAAAAATATTAAAAATATCGTCAGTTGTGTTCAGAATCATAATTAAGTCCATTTGGAAAATCAAACAGAAATGTTTCAAAGTATTTTGGAGCGCATGCTGTGATAGATTTCGGTGAAACAACTTATCATTAATTTAGATGTGACGACTCTTAATAGCTTTTGTGTTGGAATGATTGAACAGAGACACAATAATGCTTATTAACTCTTAACTAAATGTGTTTCCAAAGAGGGAAACATTGCAGTAACGCTTCTTTTTTCTCTCCCGCATTCTCTCTAGTAAAAAGGCAGAAATGCCACATGAATAATGAAGAAGAGCATGTAATCTGTGTGTCGGTGCATGTGAGGGAGCGAGAGAGCCTTGCAGCGTTAGAACAGGTAGCAGCCTAGTTGTTGATGCTGATGTGGTCTCAGTATGCATTTGGAAGAGGTTATATAACACATCACGCTGCGTTGCTGGCGAGCGGTGTTGCTGCTATTTATAGAAACGCTTTGATGGAACAAACTCTGTGACACACAGACACAAAAACAGTGAGTATACATATACATATATACATATATATGTGTGTGTGTGTGTGTGTGTGTGTGTGTGTGTCTGTGCCATTTATTTCTCTCCTTCATAGATACACATGCACACAAACAATAAGTTGTTCAAAGAGAAGAGGCTATTTTAAATCCTCTGATAGTCATTGATTAATTGTGTTCTGATCAGTCATCCTTTCCACCCCCTGAGTCAGTATTTTAGCTGTGGCGCAGTTCTCTCCGTCTCTCTTTGCCACACATGTACGTTGTAATGCGCCTGCAGACACCTACACACACACACATAAGTAGAAAGAATACACACAGCCACAGTCTGGCGCAGCATCCCCCTTTTGTTCATTTAAATACCAAGGAGTCAGTCCAGACAAAAAACCATTACAGGGTGCAATGTGGCGTGACGGCTTTTTGATCAGCTAGAGAAAGAAATAAGGGGAGAAATGTTAGGGGGCATTACTGCTCATTTTGTCGAGGTGCTCTGATAACGTTTAACCAGCTGATTGCTTTGTTTAGAGCCCCGCTCGCCACTGCAGGCCGGAAACATGACGCCCAGTCAGGCTATGCTCAGAGGGGAAGTCATGCCTGCTGAATTTCAACTGTTTTCATGTATGTCCAAACTTAAAATACAAGGAGAGAGCTATGTTCTGTATGACTCTAGTGGTCATATGCATACATTACTTTCAATATCAATTTAAGTGCAACTGGGAGCTGCAATACTGCTAGTAGCCATGTTGTGTAAAGACCACTTTAGTCGCAACTGTTGGATGAATTGCAGTGTGATTCATGGTCCCCAGAGGATGAATCCTTGTGTTACTTGTGGTAGACTTTGTTGGTCCTCTGATCTCTTCTTTAGCAGTACCATGAGAATGACATGTTAGTTGTTAGTGAAATATCTCAACCATAATGGGATAGATTGCCATGACATTTGGTCCACACATTCATGGTCACCAGAGGATGAATCCTGTGTTACTTGTGGTAGACTTTGTTGGTCCTCTGATCTCTTCTTTAGCAGTACCATGAGAATGACATGCTTGTTTTGTTGGTGAAATATCTCAACTGTTCCACACATGCATGGTCCACAGAGGATGAATCCTAATGAGTTTGGCGGTCCTTGGATTCTTCCTCTCCCACCACTAGCAGATCAAGTTATTCAGTGAAATGATATAATTGGCAGAACATTTTGTACAGACATTCATTTGTAGGTTGTTATTTTTTGGCTCAAAGTGAAATATCTCAACAGTAATTGGATGGATTGTCATGAGATGTAACATCTTTGGTGTTTCCCGTCGTCTAGCACTGTCATAAGGTCAAAAAAAGAAATTTCACCAAATTTCAAATATAACCAATTACCTTCAAAACTAATGACACCACCTTCAGCCTCAGCTCTACTTTATGTTTGGTGCTAATAAATGTTAGTATGTCAACACACTAACCGAAGATGATGAATCCAAACCTCACATTAACAGAGTCT
The DNA here is from genome assembly GCF_963691925.1 of Scomber scombrus. NCBI lineage: Eukaryota > Metazoa > Chordata > Actinopteri > Scombriformes > Scombridae > Scomber > Scomber scombrus. Next base: position 18,214,876 of record NC_084992.1, on the reverse strand, counting down.
CTTAGGGCTTCCTTTTTTATTCCATCAGCTCTCACAGTTATTCACTGAATGACTGCAGCAGAGAGCCACTCATCCAGGCTTCTGTAAGCCTCTGTTACTCTTTCATGTTATGCGAGCCACATCCCATGATCATTTCCCTCCATGTCCACCACATGCTACATTAGCTCCCCGCTGCTTAAGATCTACGCTGTAACATCAGCACGCCATGAATTTAAACGGCGCTCCCTGAAGTCAGCCACAGTTGCAGCAACAACCGCAGCATCCTTCCGATGTGTGCCACAAAATAAAGCTACCCGTATAGAAAACAATCAAAAAAGCAATATAGAAATTGCCTTTTATGATAGCCTATAACTGCTCACCCTCCCTGCTCGCCAGTTAACTGCCACAAACTCCTGAAACTGCACAAACAAAAGCCAGCTGGTTATGTTATGGAGAACTAAATAATGTAGTAAAGCAGCTTTGGGGAAAAACATCAGAAATGTAAATGCATTTTTCGTTGCTAGATTTATGTCTTCACTTGATTCAAGCACTGATTTTATAGTCGGAAAATTAATTACCAGATGCATCTACACTTTTATATGTTGTATTTTCCAAACGCACACTTAACTGAATTGTGAAAGAAGCTGTAAAATTACAATATTTTTCAGTATCAGATTCATTCCACCCCTCGTTTTTTGATTTGAATGATTAAAAGGGCGAGAAAGATAGAGAAAGATATGAGGGGGTGGGGGAAGGAAGGAGCTGACATTGACAGCTGCCCCCAAAACCAAGCTGCCTTTCAAGATATCAGAGCAACGGCGGCACCTCGGTAACCACAGCTGATAAGACCCCAGCCAAGATATCAAACAGCATCAGCAATAAGCAACCGCCACAAACAAACACTTCCAGCAGCGCCGACCGCTGCCAAACAGCCCCGGGCTACCTTTCGGAGGTGTGGATTGGTAAAAAAAAAATTTGGACGTGTCAACATTAAAGCGCAGAGAGTTTGGTTTTTAATGTTTGATGTGAATAAAGGGGGGTGGTACAGCGTTCAGGTGCGTTTGGGGCAACGGGAGACAGAGGGGGAAGCGGAGGGAGAAATTGAAATGAATGTGTTACTCGTTATTGCAACATTATTTGACCGCCTTTAAAAAGAAAATAGCAGAGAGCAGTTAGAGGTTACAACCTGCGGGGTGTTTCTGAAAGTTGAGCCTAGAAAAATCCTCAATTTTAAAGTGTGTGTGACCGATGAGTAACCCTAATATACATGTTTATTTCGAGAATTCAGCTATCGAAGCAGCAATTAAAGGTTTATTGTTTTAAATGGAGGCAAATTCTTCATTCTTCATTCTCCAATGGAATATTAGCCCAATATTAGCCCAAATGGGACTAAATTAGGCAACTTTTGTGATTCATTTCAGCTCAAGACAGATTGTAATACATTAGCTTTGAAATTGTCTTGTTTCTTTACAACAGTACCGTTGGTTTCAACAGTGTACTATCATTTGTGTGATACACTGAACAGCTTGTTTTGGATGTTGGGAATACTCTTGAGCCGAGGACAATGCACTGCTGATGGCAGTAGATTCATCATTCTCTTCATAATGCTGGATATGAATCACGCTCTCAGTGTTGTCCCTCTCTCCAAAGGAATTAGTTAAGAGTTGCGAGGCTGTCCCATTCCTCATCCATTTCCTCCGTCTCATTCATCTCTGTCTTTTCCTCAGGTTGTTTTTTAAAATTATTTTTCATAAAGCTCAAATTTATTGTCATCAGAGCCAAGGCGCGATGAACGTCTTACTTTACAAAGAAAGGCTGAGATTTAGACGCACAAAAGAGACAGCTGAGCCCGTAATCATCCAAACTGCAGACATGCCACCTTCACCCCAAAGTGAGACATCTGCCACCAGTTCACATTGTGGGCTCCAAGAAGAAATACTATACCCCACCTTGAATTACACTGCATGCCACATCTCTAGAACACACAAATGGAGTTGTACCTTGAGGGATTGAATTATTTTCCAGGACTTTTTTTCACTTCAGGAGAGATTACCATTGCGTGGCAACCAAAGTCTTATAGTGTCTCATGGAACATGTGTATAACACATGTTCCATGTGCCTGATCAGCAAAGTCCCATCAATAGGGGGCAGAGTCTTTAGGAATTTCTTGATTAGATCAAATTTGATTGCAATTCTTGGTCTCATTATTAGTTTCGCAATTGGTTCTCAATTCTCGATTCAGGAGATAGGAAATTGGCTCTTACTTTGTATTGGTTTGCCAAACCATTCATTAGTCCACTGAATCGCAATATGAAACATAATTGGCAGTTAAGCTAACTGAACAGAAATAAGTCCTTTGCTTGTGTGAGAATAATGAAAGTCTACTTTACCACCGTTGGATGAAAGCTTGTCTAGATGTTCAGGTGCACCAGATGAGAACAGTCTGTACTGCAGGGATATCATTGTTATGCACTGTAATGTACGAGTGCAGGTCTTTTGAAATGAAACGCGCTATATGGACTGACTTATTGACTCGCCCCAATCGAAGAAGTTTGGTCAAGCAGTGTGAGTTGGTATGCAGGAGTTGGGGCGCTTCAAATGCTGCCGGCTGCTTTAAACAATGCATGAGATTTTATTACCTTATCTTTTGTTATATTACTGTTCAGACAATGGTCGGGGCCTAAAACAGCATACCGCTCTTACTGAAGGATTCTTCAACTCATGATTGACATGCAGCCCTAATATAAGAAGAAGAAGTACGAAGCAGAAAGAGTGGGTGAGGAGGTCAGGGTGTGTAATGTATACAGCTTTAATACAGGAGATTGGAATTTGCATTTACTTGACATAACCATGATCTTTCCTCATAATAATACGATTGTTGCCAGGCACAGAATAAAACTAAAATGGAAATCTTTCAAAGTAGTATTAAAAATGTTTTAAAAATGGGTACTTTCTTTGCCTCTCTGTCCACAGGATGTTTTGTTGTCATGAAAAGTCAAGGGTTTCTTGTACCTCACTCTCTGAACTCCTATCATGAGTTTTATATCGGCTCAATAAAGGTGAGCAAACTCTCTTTCATGACTAAACAGACAGAGTTGAGATGGAGTCACCCCTCCCCGCTGCTCTCGCCTTCAAATCTCCTCTCAATAGCTTCTTTATCAATCCACTTTTTTTTCTCTCCAGCGCTTCCTCTTTTCACTCTCTCCCTCTCTCCCCCTCTCTCTCTCTCTCTCTCTCATTCTCTCTGCTTCCTTTCATCCCGCAAAACTGTATCTGTCTCTCTGACATCTTTCCCTCCTCCTCCTCTTCTCTCCTTGTCCTTCATTTGCCCCTGCCCTCCATCCTTTTCTCCCATCATCAGCCCTCCCCTCTCCTCCTCCTCCTCTTCTTCCTCTCTGCTTTACTCCCTGCCTCCAGCTCCTCCATCTTAGCTCGTCATTGCGGAAGCAGTTTTTTCTTCTTTTCTTCCTCTTTTTTTTTTTTTTGCATGCCAGTGATGTCACAGGTGTCATGTATGTGTGTGTGTGTGTGTGTGTGTGTGTGTGCGTGTCGCAGAATGATATCGTTCTCACTCGGACCGTGCGGATGAGATGATGCACCTTTTCGCAGCCTCCCTGCCTCTATCCCCCACCCCCCCCCCCCCCCCCCCCCCCCCTCCCGCCCCCCAGCCGCACACTTCCACTTGCATAAAGGAGTCAATTTGTCAGAGATGTCAGGGGTGCTACTGAACAGCCAGCTTCTTGCCATATGCCTGTGTGTGTGTGTGTGCGTGCGTGTGTGTGAGAGTGCGTCCCTACTGTTGTTGCAGCATGGTGTGAAGAGTGTGTGCTGAGTGTACTAAGTGGAAAAGTACATGTGTATATATATAGAGTTGCTGTGTGGAGTGTTATGGGAGACTATAATACACATGTGACATGCTGTGTGTGTGTGTGTGTGTGTGTGTGTGTGTGTGTGTGTGTGTGTGTGTGTGTGTGTTTGTTCAGCCTATAGAGGAGGTAAATGTGTTAATTAATACGTGACAGCTCTGCGTTACTGTATAGTCTTGGCTTGCCTTGTCTATATGTGTGTATGCAGTGCGAGTGTGTGTGTGTGTGTGTGTGTGCGGACATAGGCTCCTCTTCATCCGGTGCCGCCTGAGGAGTGTGATGACCAGTCTATTTGACAGGCGGTCCACTCACAGCGGTTGCCCCATCACTGCACTGACTGGGTCACCGGAGTTAATTATTCTCAGTGCTGGTCCATCACGCTCCACGCTGCGCACGCACACGCGCACACACACACACACACACATACATACAGGCAGTCACAGCCAGACATGTGAAGTAGAAACACACGTTCTTCCAGCTTTGACCTGTTAAACATGATGCCTTTTAACTAAGAACTTCAAAACACACACACACACATACATACACACACACACACACACACACACACACACACACACACACACACACACACACACACACACACACACACACACACACACACACACACAGGAGTGTTCCAGTGACCCAGCAGTCTAAAGCGGATCCTTTCAGGTATCTTCGCTTTATGTTCCACTGAAACACCCACACATGCCGACCCTACACTTAATGTATGGATTTCTGCAGTTGAGTATGAATGACAGTGACTAATGTGAGGCAGTCTTGTTGCTAATTAAAGTCTAGTCATACATTAATTACCATGAGCTGCAGTATTTAAAGTCTTAACTGAACGCGGGATGATTTTCCGTTTAACCTTTCCTTAACCAGGATTTCATTTTGGATTATTTTATCATCAGAATGAAATAATTTCCTATTTTGATTCATGCTTCCTGTTTCTAATACAGAACTGATATAATAAACGTGGCCTTCAGTTATTTCATTGGTGCGTTGTTAATTTTAATTGAAGCGCTTTCTATCCCTGCAGTTATCATTTGTGTCCAGCCTCACTCCGACGCTCGGCTTCCTTTAATCATTTTCACTGAATATCATGCTAATCCATGTTATCTGTGTGAATGTTCTACTAGACGGCCCTTTCACTGGTGTGAAAGACATATTGTTTCTCAGGAGAACAGGGAAGAATGCACCGGTGTCACTTTTCAGCATTAAGCGTCATGTTTGACATTGGAAATTGTCTGGAAATGACAACACTTAGCAGAAAGCCAAACTAGAAGTTTCCTTTTGAGAAAATGTGATCGCAGCATCACTCTTTGCTGCAGACCAATGTATTCATAATTCAAGAGAAGATGCCTTGCCATGCACTTTTCTCCCAAAATCACCCTTGAAACGCCGTTTACATAATAATACTTTTTTTCAGTTTGTAAAGGATAAAACTTTCTTTAAAATTCATTGACAAAGTTGTTAAGTTGTTAATATATCTGCATCTGTGTATAATAATGATTCTTTATATTGGTTGAAAATAGGTTTTTCTCACCAATACATCACGCCATTCATTTTTAAAGTAGAAGGTCCAAATGTCATGCACTTGACAAACATGTATCTCCAATTTTGGTGATTTTGAGTTTTTCAGATAAAATGTAGAATTGTTATTGTTTGAATGAAGAAAATTCTCCTTCTTCATAAGTTAAATAAACCATTTATTGGACCGAATTTATTGGATCTGGAAATGCATTGTTAGAAAGATGAAAACAAGGCCATTTGTCCTTGCTTGTGAATAGTAGATATTTTGAAGATACATGGTTTTCATAGGACAGCAACAGCACATTAATTACAGCAAAAGGACCTCCAGAGAATAATATGTGAAGAAAATAACCCTTTAAATGCATGATGAATGGGAACTAAACATTTTACGATACAAGATGGTTTAATGGCTGCATCCTGGCCGAACTGTTTGGAGCAGAAGGTAGCCATATGTGAGTGGGCGGGGTGATCACCAAAATGCTCACACATATATACATACACACACAGTGTTTGTTAGAAAGGCCATGCTTTTCAGGCACTATCTGAATTACATTATTGCGCAATGCTTATTCACAGAGCGAACCAAATGTTCCACATGTCTGCCTCTCTCTCTCTCTCTCTCTCTCTGTCTCTTTCAGTTGGTGTACCGCAGCAGGATCGCAGCTAAAAGGAGGGTAAAAAAATCCCACAGCTAAAAAAAACAAATCCAAACAGCTAAAAAAGAGTTCCTAATTTGGCAAAACAAATGAGCACCCTTGCGACTGCAAACACATCAGGCGAGTGATATGCAAATGAGCGCTCCGCGAGCCTTCGAGCAAGCTTGCCAGATGCTGGCGAGCCCAGCCTGACGGGTGGGTCGTGAGGGAGATCTCACAGTGAAAGAGAGAGAGGCAGGAAAAGCAGTAGAGGAAGCTGTTTAAAAATGTGGTGCTATTAGCACTGAATATTTTGGCGATTGCCTCAGTTTGGCATCAAGTGTGAAAGGTACATTTATAACAGAGCGCTAAGCCAAACAGTCATTCCTAATGTAGCACAAGCGTGTGTTAAAAGTTTTTTTGGACCATGTAGATGTAAAGCACCTACAAATCACATGTGGGATTTCCTTGCGAGGGGACTGGCGCAGCAGCTGATGCGTCTCACTGACGTCGATTCAGTCAAACAGAACCTGAAGCTCTGCTAACTACCTCTAAAGCAGATGCTGCTAAGACGGAGCAAATAAAGGATTCAGTATGTCGAGTCTATTATAAAACAGTACTCACATAACATCTGCTTCTATATATTACCTATGTAACATTGACACTGTAGCACAACTTCACTACATAAAGAAAACACAAGAGAAACACTGACGGATCATTTTGTACTTTATAAACTGGAACTTTGGAAGACGCCCACTCAATCTGGTGAAGTCAAACTTGGCTGGACATCCCAGTCACATTCTGAAGAGATAGCCTCAGGTTCGGTATGGAGAGGAGGAATGACCACAGCGACCAAGACCTATCTCAACATATGAGAGAGGTGTATTAAGTACCCAAAACTAATCGAAACAACAGCAGAGAGAGGGCCTGATGTAGGTATGAACACAAAAAACGTTGACTGATGACAAGTTTATCCTTGTTTCACGTACCACGCATCATTTTAATCAGTAATACTGATTGGTGATTGCCAGTCCTCTAGAGTCTTAAAAAAAAGACCAATTATAATCAGCCCCTGACAAAATGATTGAGACGGCACGACCGACAACCAGACGTATTGAAATGAAAGCAGCGAATAAAAGAATGCATAAAAACTACAGCCTGGGTGTGACAGGTTTACAGGTTACAAGCAAACAGCAGCTCTTCACATAATTAGCCGGTTGCAGATGGAACAATAGGAATAAACAGGAGTGGGTGCAGATGTGCAAACTGCATAGTAAACTAGCACTTCATCAGATGAAGAGGATAAATAAGGGAATAAATGCATTTGACTGTATGCAATACAATGGCTCATAGATAGTGGAATGTGTGTTGTCCAATGTGCATAAAAACAGCTTTATTTTTAGTGATGTATATACGTGGTATCATTGTTTAGGTTGGCAATTGTTCCCTCTATGAACAGAGTGCACAGTTAAAAACACATCAGCTCACTGTGTTCAAAGACTGTCTATGGCTTCATAATCTTCCCCTACAGTACATACACATCTCTCTAAGTACCTAATGTTCCTCCATGAGCAGCTTGAGCGCTCATATTAAATGCATTGTGCGTGCTCATTGTGTACATGTCTATAGCCCTTCAGTCACACACTTGATCAGGATCTACATCTCAACGTGTACATTGAAGATCACATTGTACCGCACTGAATGTGAATAATCAACTCTTGCTATCTGAACATACTGTTTGCCATTGTGCACTTGTTTGCTATGTAATGGCCCTTGTGTGTGCGCTGTTTGTTCACACACCTGTTCGCTCCTCACGTGTCTATGTATGAGGAAGTGCCTGTTTTCAAGTCACAAAAGCCATCTCCAGCTCCAGTGAAATAAAGCAGATGAATCACAGCGCCACAGTTCAGTAAGCCCAAGAGGCTAGTGGCTGACGCTAGCGTATTGTTGTGAATCAACCACCCTGTCAGAGCACACTGCGCCCCTCTATCCCTCCCTTTCCTAACAGCCCGTGTCACCCAGCTCTCTTGCCAACACCCACACACACACACTGAAAGCTGTTAGCCGCCGCAGTTTGAGAGCAGGTGCTAGCGTGGCATGGCAGCGCCCACGGGGCTCAGAGGCCGCAGACAGACACCAGATCAACCGCCAGTTCTCCTCATTGGGCTCGGCGACCACTTGCTGGTACCCAAACCTAATTATTATTGGCCGCTGTAATTAATTACAGAGCCTCAGAGCGGCTGGCAGCAGTAATCCAGGCTTCACTCCTTGACTTCAGTGGTGTTTCGGTCTGTGCCGGTGTGGCTGGTGTCCCTGTTGGACTGCCAAGCCTGGATCATCCTGCTCTTCTAGCTCCTCCACAGAGCAATTAAAGAAAATGTCTTGTGATTAAGCACTTGGTAGTCCCAAACTGATCTCACAGATCGGTATCAGGGCTCATCAAGGCATTTTTTAACTGATTGGTATTGGCTACATACTCTACATCCTCTTGTAATGTCTGCAATGTGAACATCTTGCGAGGCGGTAGCAACAGAGCCCGGTTCACTACTACCATTTTGTTACAGCACCTAAAAAAAATGAACACCAAACAGAACACAGGAAGTTCACTCAGGTAACTCAGGCAAAGGCTGCAAACTGGAGAGGGCCAAAAAGATTACAAAGAGGGTAATTGGATTCATTGCTCCGGTTGACAGGACCGAATGCAGGTTTTTGCCGTCTTCCGAAGTTTTCGGAGCCATGGTACGCCCTAGACCTCTCAACATTGTATTTCAGACACCAACGGGGCTTTACAACAAAAAAAAGTTGGATGCAGTCAATGTTTCAGTTGTCAATGTTGTTTTAATAACTTAAATGCACTTTTAAGCGTACAAGTAAGTAGGGGTCTCGGTATCGGCAGACATTCAATAGTAAATGAGTCGGATTGGGATCAGAGGCAAAAAAGCATCATGATTTGGCATATGGTCCGATGTTGGAATGACTGATTTATCTTAAATGTAAGATCAAATTATTTAGCCATTGAATTATATTAGTTTAAACTGTGCAATCAAGTGTGGGAATCACTTTATAGTCAGTGAGAGCGCCCACTGTAGGCCTGAAAGGGCAATTATTCTTGTTGGGAGCTATAAAGATTATGGGTTTATGAGCAGGGGATTTGTCCTCTTGTGGTCAGAGGGCTGTTGCTGCCTGCCCACACACTAAAAGGGACTCGCAGCACACACACGGGAGCCAAGATTTAGCAGACAAGTAGATGAGTATTGAACGACGAATATATCTTGCTGAAAATTGCACTCGGGGGAGAAAGAAAAGACGGAGTGAGGGCTGAAGAGAAAGGCAGAACAAAAGGAGGGGGACGGAGAGTATGGTTGAGACTTGATGGCTGCAGTCACAGCATCCGGATTTGCATCATATTTTTTTTTAAAAGTGGGCTCGTGGCCATACTCGTCTTACCCCATCCCTCCCTCTCTCCTACGCTCGCCCATCTCAAATTATGGCACGGGCTGCGTGAGAGGATCAAACAAGCCGCACTGTCTTATTCATTTTTCATGCCGCCGTACCGAGGAAGCAAAGGAAGGAGAGGCGACAACACTGAGAGGCTGGGGGAATGAGAGGAAGAAAAAAAAAATCTACCAGAGTAACCTACTTTTTTCACACTGCGTCTCTGGGTGCATATGTAGAAGCTTAACAAGCAATATACTCTAAAACACTTTGCTTGTAATCGCTCCAGTTGGTGCACAGGAACAGTGCGACATGGATCCCAGAGGTGGGGGTGACGTGCTGCCTGAGAAACAAAGAAAGAAGAAACGGGGACGTGTGTGTCATTTCGCCGATATGCACACACACAAACATACCACCACCCCCTGGCGTCTTACGGCAACATGCCACCAAGGACCAAGCTTGACCTGCCTCCCCATGCAACACCAAGCGGGCCTCCTCCTCCATCTCACGTCTCACTCTTCAGACGGGCCTTCAGTCGCTGCTCAGCGTCGAAGGCGCCGCTCTCTCCGCCGGCACCTCATTATTTCCTCGGGAGCCGAGGGGCAAAGGCATTCCGATGCCTTAGATGCAGGGATAGAGAGAGAGAAAAGATTGACGAATAGAGAGAGAGGCAGCGGCGTTCAATATCCCACGGTGCTGCACCACACTGCTGTGACAACTCAAACATGCCACAGACTCACACACACACACACATTCAAGTACAGTAGCGGTAGAGGAGGAAAGTGGAATGGGGGAAACGGAGGGAACACATTATAGCTGCTGTAACGCGGCAGAAAGACAGAGATGGCGAGGAGGGAAAAGACAAACTGTCTGAAATGGAGTTTGAGTGGGAGAAGGCGTCAGCGGGAAAGAGAGCAAGAGCAGAGGAAAGTGTGGAAGAAAGACTGAACAGAGGCGGGAACAGAGTGAAACTTTTTGCAGGCAAACATTTTTGCCAGCAAGCCCTGCAGTAGCTGAAGAGATGCCGGAGTCTCTCTGTGTGCTGCTGCCAGTCCAAAACCAGCAGACCTCATTCAGTCAGTCACACCTGCAGGTATTCAATTCCAGACTCCCATCACTGGCTACAAATATACACAGAAGTATAGGTTCACAAATGAGTGCTAGTGCTGAACATATTAGCCAGTTAATCGATCGACTGTTCGTTCAACCTTTCCTCCAAACATGGATTGTCCAATCATAGCTTAGAAACCATAACTAGGCACAACAGGCCTGTCAAGATTTCCCCACATGCCGATGGTGTGTGCAGGACCGATAACAGAGTTTGGCAATTGGTCTTTTTTACTTCAAGCCTTTCCAAAATTGAAAACACAGAGCAGTGTGTTCATACTTAATCGTAAGCTGAAAATGTCCACCTGACGAATTTACAGCAGCCCAAGGCCAAAAGTTAGCAAATCACTAGCTAATTACATTATTTACAGGTTACATTAAAATTGACTTTGTGGAAGCTGGTCTGGTTTAGATAACCCTAAAGGCTTTGTCCAGCTCTGTATTGGATTAAGGGAAGTATACACTTCAGTAACCCCAGCAAAGCATTATGTTTGCCAAACACATCAGTTCATCCACCTTTTTCTGTTACATTACACCGGAAACTAACTGTTAAAAATATGAACAATAAAGCATAAATCTAGCTTCTGGCTTGTTCGTTGAAGTATGTAAGCTTAGCAGCCAAAACAGGGTTATTTTAGATGTCTAATCAGTAATCCCTTATAATGCTTACTGATCATAATTAATAAATCAAACCAATGCTGTTTTCCTCATTTTCATAACCCTAACCCTAACCCTAACCCTAAACCTGACTTTTTTTGCCTAGGACATTTTATCTTTTATTGAGTATTTTGGCAGCTGTAGTTATCATTTGGCTTGCTCCTACTTTTGCCTGAAATCAGCGAGCCATTGTTTCGAAAAACACAAAGAATTTCTAGTATAAATCTGCAACTGCTATCATGTGTGGGAGATTGAGAACTTTGACAGGCTTTGCAACAGTAACTAAGGGATGTTAATTTAGCAAAATGTCAATTAGTCAGTCTATTCCAGCTTCTCAAATGTGAGGAGTTGCTGCTTTTCTCTGATCTGTAGCATTATAAATTGAATATCTTTGGGATCTGGAGTGTTAATCAGACAAAAAAAGCAATTGTAAAACATTTCCTTTGTGGTCTTTTGTGTTGTTTGTCTCATGGACGTTCGACAAACAATCAATTAACTCAAGAATAATCATATTTGCAGCAGAAACAGAAAGGCTCCTTATAAGAACAAAATGTACTGTACATGCAGCGTGCCAACATCATCATGCACATCAGATCCGGTGGAGAAAAAAACCCACTCAGTATACTTCATATTATCGTGCTGATCGTGTACAGTGTATTTATGAGCACATCTCCCTCCTCCAGCTCTCCCCCAGTTGTAAAACAAACACAGCTCTTCTAGATGAGCTCAGCTATAGATTAAAGCGGCGGATGAATATTCATCGCTCATGTTAATAGCCATCGGAGAGGAGAGGGAATGGAGAAAAAAAAAGAGACAGATAAAGAGGTAGAAAGATCTAGGGGAGAGAGGAAGAGTGTTACCAATGCAACTCGTTATTAATAACCCTGATTATCATCTGAGATTATTCTTTCCGTGCCCTTTCTTTTGATATTTATCCCTCATCCTCTCCTTGGCTTTAGAGGGATGCAGCACAAACTCCTACTCCATGTTGGATTCAATCAATTGAAAGACTGGAATAGACTTGGGTGTAGAGAGGAAAATAACAACAGGTAGAGATAAATACAGCAAATGTTGACGTGCCCTCTTGTGTGGGAAGCAGACAATCATACACATCAGCTGCTTGTGCGTCTCAGCGGCCATCTGTTAGGGAAAACTAGATCAGGATGGCAGCTCTCCAAACCCTCGCTATTCATTCTCTCTGGCTCTCTCTCTCTCGGTCTCTGTGGCATTCATCTTTATGTATATCTGTCTCGCTCAAGGTTCATAGCTGATCATTACCAGTCAAATGACAGTGACATTATTTCTCAGTGTCACGTCCTCAGCTGGCCCCCCGATACCCTGCATGCTTTAACAGTCTCAGTCTCTTCAATAGGAACTTTACAAGACTCCAACTCAATGTAACTACTCCATACTTTACCATACGATACTAACTTTTTATTATAACTACATCACAAGGACTATTCCTAAAGATAAGTATGACTTCACTTTACACTGTAACTGGAAAATGTCCACTGTACCTTAACTATAGTAGCAGTAAAACAACAACTAAAACTATATCAGCAGCTAAAGCTACAGTACACCCATCAACGTATCAACAGCTATACCCAGATAGCAAAATTGTTGTGGCCCAGATCCAGCCCACACCCAACACTTTGGGCATTTTAATCTGGCCCACATACCACATGGAATGATGGCACTTGGATTGTCCACTCTTGTTACTCAGATCTGGACCACAAGCAAGCCATAGCAATGCCATATGTCAACCAAGAAAAAACAGATAAACCAGAAAGTGGTTGGCCCACATCCTGAATACACATACCCAAGAGCACCACATCATTACCAAAAAAGCCCACATTTGATTTGGGATATATATGGCCCATATTTGCTATGTTAATGCGGGCCATTTCAGACCCACCTCCATTTTGTCCAGGCCGGAAGAAGGCCAGCAGTGCCACATCAATGCCTGAAGTGGCCCACTGACATGTGATATCTGGGAACCTACCTATCTTGGATCTTTACTTTAAATTGAAACCTCAAAAATAACCCTAACCCTTTAAATTGTACGCTTTGTCAAATGAATGTCCACCGAAGTAACCTTAAAGTCATCTTGTTCCAGGTCTTTATTGAACATGCGATCTGTTACCACATATTGAATTTTTAATGGCTGCACCATTCGATCAAATATTGTAGATGTCTAGTGTATATTTCCCCGAAATTCATTGGACTTCCACTGGAATAAAAAATACAGTTCTTTGGGTTTTTAGCAGTGTTCAGCCTCAAAGCATTAGTTTGTAACCACTGGCTAAAACTGTTAAGTGGTGACAGATAATTGGAAAACAGTATTAATATTCAAAGAAGTCTTAGCTTGCTGATTCCAATCTTCCCAAAACATCACTAACAACATACTGAATAACAATTTAAAAGAATATTGCAATAACAGTTCATTACAGGACCAACCAACCGTGTATACACATAGATTATAATAAAGTACACCAGCAGCAGCTCCTAATCACTTGTTCATGTCTTTTTAGCCTTTAGCTGTAGAAACTGGATGCTTCGACTCAGTCCCACAGGAGGTTAGAACACGTCATCATTGTGATTTGGATGGAATTGAAACTTGAAAGCATTTTATATGCTACAGTCTTTTCTTTAGATGGCCACCCTTGGGTATATGACTATGATTCAATATGTAGACAAGTTAATTTTAATAACCATGTTTCAAATAACAATTTGTTGCCATTTGTTGAATCTGTCAATGACTGATCGAGCAACAAAAAAGGGGAAGGGGGAACAGCAGTAGAAGCAAGCGGGGCCGCAGTTACATTCTCCAGATTTATTGTGTCGTACTCGACAAATTTGGATTAAACATTCAATTAAACTGCTGATGTCTTAATATCTCTTTTCTCTAGAGTCTTTAGGACATCTCAGGTGGAAAATTACAGATTTCTGTTACTTTACACAAGTTGTCCTACCTCCCTAATCTTCTACGTCAATATTTTAACAGAAAGCTTTTACTTGTCCCTGGTCGCAGGTCCCTGTTCGGCTGTAAACAAAGTCCAAGTGCCTTACTGCCTGTCAAGTGAGCAGCTGTGAGCTACGGCTGACATTCATCAGCTTTACTTTGCCCTGGTGTGGGGAAAACCATTTTACATTCTTCCCTCCCTATTTGTCCTTTTGGACTGTACCCTTGTTTCAGCCACTGTGGCTCTCCATGTGTCAGTTTCCCTTTGGCGTCGTTCATTTGCTAAATTAGACCCCATTTACCCCTTCTCACAAATACAGTTGAGCCATTTTCAGAATCTGTGCCCCATGTTGCTTCGGGCTAAATACTTTCCATTGGTTCATTGGAGTGTCCCACTCACCCAGTTTAAAAAATGACTCTCCATTTATCCCCATTTGAGGTATTGTACCACATTTACATTATTAGCAGAGTTAACGGCCGGTAAAACCAGAAAGTGGGACAGTGAAATTAATTTGCACACCCTCACAAAGTGGTTTTCATTTGACTACTTGCAGGGCTAGTTAGTGAAGTACTGGACTAACTATAGCTTTTCAATGCTTCTTTATATTTTGGCTGTACTGGGCCATTTGCTCCGTCTCGCATTAAGCTCTCAGGGTTGTACAGTACATAGATTTCATTCAATAAACAGTAACACACAGGGGGGAAAACAGCTATTACAGCTAGCTTTGCTACTGTAACTACCATTTAGCAGGCTTTTTAGTTGCCTGTCTCCAAACGTTTTACTCAGCTGTGGTGCATTTTATACTTGCAGAGTAAAACTGGTGCAGCAACAGCCAATAATCTGCAACAGCTTCCCCCATTTTGAAACGTCCAGGTCTGTGTTCCCAAATTCACGTGTCAAGGTTCACCAAAGTTAAACTCACATGCAAATAACTGGGCACTAATTAATTTTGCCCTTGAGAGCTAATCCATTGATCGTGGTGATTCCATTAGAATTAATTGATTTTGCTGTGAAATTTGTCTTTTCAAATGCTGGTGTGAGCGAGCCTTTAATGTAGACTTTACTTCACTGTAAAAAAAAAAAAAAGAAAAGAAAAAAAAAACCTTGTCGTTGTAGAGAAGACAGCTTCTAATCTGTTAAATCTTTATTGCAACTGTCATTGCAGTCACTTTAAAAGTCTTGGAAGTTAAAGGCAGCTTTCTTAAGAAAACTTCAACATTATTGTGTTTATTAAAACCTGCTCAGTGTTCGTTAGACGTTTCATGAATGGTGAAGTCAAGTGTTTGATGGTGCGTAGTGGACTGTATTGTCCCTCCTTATTAAAAAACTAAAGGTAAAGTAGGTTTTTTGATCACGTAGACAAGACCTTTAAAAGACCCATTTCAGCCCCAATTTAATTACCTCTGTAAGAAACTCTTAAAAGTTTTAAAACTGCTCGTGCCACTCCCGTAATGTGGTACAACCTACAGTACTCTGATCCAAGGTCAAAACCACTTAGAGGACGGTAAAATATTTATGATATACAGAACGTGTTTAATGGTGGCGCTCTCAGCCAACGACTATATTCCCTTCCCTCACACCCCCCCTTCTTTCTTAATTCTCACTGATCTGTGGCAGAGTCCTCCAGCCTATAGAGGCTGCCTCTCCTGGACGCTCCCACTGGAGAGGGGTGAGCGTCACAGAAACTGTTCTAAGTGAGGGGAGATGAGGGGAGGGGGGGTGTAGAGCTGGTGATTTATGGAGGTGAAAACAGGGAGAGGGAGCATCAGGTAATCAGAACACGACAGCAGGTCAGCCTATCTGTGTGTGCTCAGGTAACAACACCAGAAAAATAAGAGGGAAAACGGCACGCTCGTCAAAATCTGGATACACTCATCATCTTTGGGTGAAAAGAAAACATCTAGAGTGTTTTGCCAGATGAGCTGGTGACTAAGTGATGGGGCCGCGTACAGCTTGCGAACGTGTGTGTGTGTGGTTGTGAGGCTGCCGCTGTCACCCTGTGATTAATCTACCACTGTCTGTCTAATTACCGCCCATGCCCCTTCCGTGTTCCTCAGCTCCGCCACAGACGCGCTGACCCACACCGGAAACTCAATGCTCCCGATGCAAATTAAAGCCCTGTAAATATTTGCTTTTAACTCTTGCCTACACATTGTTTCCAATTTTGCGCTCCGGTGATCCGCAACCCCAACACCCCCCCCCTCCTCCTCCTCCACACCACCACCTACCACTGAATTGTGTGTGTGTGTGTGTGTGTGTATGTGTGTGTGTGTGTGTGTGTGTGTGTGTGTGTGTGTGTATGTGTATGTGTGTGTATATATAGAGCTCTGTGTTGTCAACAAGTTTACTGACAGCTTCTACACTGCCTCCTCCTCCGTCTAGCCCTCCCTCCCTCTGTCTCCGCATCCTCCCATTGTGTCTGTATTGTGGCTGGCAGTCTATCAGCCCATTCTCTTCCACTGTCAACCCAAGTCTAGTCTCCATAAGGAGTGAATAGGGTCTGGGGAGGGAGAGAAGACAATGCACAATGTATAAAGATAGAAAGGCTGAATAGAACCACATTTCTGTATGATTAGTTGAATATTGAAGAAAAGTTTCATGCTTGTGTGAGCCAAAGTTTGTTCTTTGCAAAGGAACTATGTTATATTGTGATGTCACATTCATACTAATGTATGTGGGCTGGATGTTGGTTAACTTGTAAACTCACCCAAAATTACTTTCTACAGATTTTTGCCAAAAAAACCTGCTTAAAGTTAAAATATAGTATATGGAATTAAGTATGTCAAGTCATTTCATCTGCATCCTTTTTATATTGGCAGGGTTATGTTTCCTGGCTGCAAAAAGGAGATTTCAAACTTTATTTTTAATAGATTTTATAATTTAATTCAATTAAGCCTTTAAATTATTACAATATAATAAATTAGACCAAAACACATACATCAGTAGTGTTGTACTAATTGTTTTTTTCTCTTCTAAATCCTAAGGCTAAGACTCGAGGGTGTACAAGCTTGAAACTCCATGCTTAAAAATGATAAATGTTGCTTTAAATTGTAGATTTAAGTTGAATATACTTTATGCACATTGTGTATAATGAGATATTTTATTGTAAATTACATGGTGCAATAGTAGTAGTGGTTCAAGATAAAGAAATTGATAAACTAATAACTGGGGAAAATGTAAATAAAGTGACATTTGGTGTTTAAATGCAGAAAGTGAAGCTCTGAGACTTTCAGATCATCTCCATGACCTAAAAATGTTTTTCTTCTGCTTTGCTGTCATAATTTCCCTACAGAGCTAAACAACGGTTGATTGGTCTGCTTTTTTAGTTTTTTTTTAACATTTCTCTGCCTCTAGTTATCTCTCCATCATCTTAACATACCTCCCCCTTCAGCTATCTGTTGAACCCCATGCTTGACTTTGATTCCTTCTCCCCCCACACGGTTGGAGAGAGATGGAGGGATGAGGGAAAACAACAACAACAACTAAAAAATAAAAAAAAATCGGGATTGACAGGAGCCTGAGCGAGCACTGACCTGCCCGTCGGCTCTTTCTATTCGGAGACCGCACACAGGCTGTCAGAAAGGATGGCAACCATACAAAACACGCACGCTTACATTTGTACGCTGACGTCCGCCCCATCCGCTGGCATTAATGTGGCATCTGCAGAGATGAAACGGCCCTTTCTCTTCAACCACTCAGCACCCACTTTACCCTCAAAAAATTGCCATCAACACATCAAACTCCTGTCACATGGATAAAAACGCACCGCAGATACACACAGAAACTCCACACATATCAAATATTTCCTAAATATAAATATATATTTAGATATACACGTGTTTGGGGACTTACACGCACAAACACACAGTCAAAGGGACTCGATGACCTTTAATGTCCAATTGTCTTGTCCGAGCCTTGATGTATTAATTAGCAAATGTGGAAACAAACAAGCTGTGCCGATTCAAAGACTGTCAGACGTTGAAAGCTTTGAGATGATAACGAGCACGTGAGTGTACATGCTCGGCTGTGCACCGTCATGGCGAACGCACTGTACTGTACTTTTTTTATTTTGCATTAGTGCGTAGATTCAAGCAAGCACTTTATTCGTTCCACTACTTTACTTTGTCTCCATCCGTCTGGTTTTCTGAATCCTTCCCGACCTCGACATCATTTTAAGGCTGCACCCCCTGTTAACCTCTTCTATGCAGCACCTTTCCAACACCGAATTCCGGCTATTAGCCTGTACCTCTGTCCTGGTAAAGGCAGGTTATTATCTATCATTAAGTCGAACCCGGTGTACTGACAGACTGGCAAGGCAACACAACACAAGAGGCAGAGGTGGCAAGCAATTACACTGGAGGTCGTGGTGGGTGATTCTGCTGCTGTATTGGAGTCGAATTGGGTAGAATTGGTTCTGGTGGGATTTAGATTGTACTTGGTAAGCTATTTGGCAGAATGGTGATGGATTCGATTCACAGAAGGAAATCTTCAGATTGATTTGATCACTGCAGGAAAACTAGAAAACTTTCCTCTGGTAGGTATTGAGGTTAAGACGGGCTTGAAAGAAACTACCTGGTATGACCTGTCATCAAAAGTATTTATAGCTGTTCTAAATGGTCACATTGGAACACACAAAAGCATGGAAAAAAGCCTGTCATCTTTACAGGAGTGCGGGATGTGATAATTGCTCTAATGAAGGGATAAGAGGGCACATTTTCGGGCTGTTGGATTTCATTGTACACATGAAAAGTGACAGAAGTAGTTGTGTACAGAATGAACAAAACACCTTTTTAACCTTCACATCTCTCCAGTCACTGCAGGAAGTGGTTGTGAATGTCAGATTGTTTAAGAGAAGTTAGAGAAGTTAGAGAAATTGTCTGAGGCATCCAACTTGAATCAGAGGTTGGTCAGGTGTTACGGGAGCGGGTTTCAGATGCTGTTTGACCTTCTGACAAGCCAAGATTCGGCAGATTGACTCTAGTCTCTGGGTATCTAGCTGGTATCTGGGCTTATTCTGGTCAACTATACTTTACATTATCCTCACATCTTCTTTAAACTAGGTCTAAGCTTCCTTGAGCCCTTTTCAAATCTGCGATCTCTTTTTGGAGAATATATTTTGCCTCCTGGGTTCAGGTCTGCTTTGGATCTCATCCAAAATTCTGGAATTGTGAAGAACTTATATTTGGTCAGTCTCATGAGCCCTTTATTAATTGATGAGGTTTTAACTGTAAATTTTGCCAATTTTTAATGTTTTATTTAGGCAAGGGTATTGTACGGCCGCTTGTGTTTCAGGCTACGTTGAACATTTTGCTGTGTTTGTAGAATGAAAAAGTGGTTTTGTAGAAAGATGTATAATTATTTCACAAAGTAAGCCATTTTTTAAAAAAGTGTCTTTTTGGTATCAGTACTCAGGTTGTGTCAGCACTATTATACTTGTCTTTCAGTCCAAAAGCGTGACTTCTGTATATAATCACCAACTAACTTTGTTAATTAGCCAAGAGAAATATTTATATAATGAAATATATATATATATATAGGGCACAGTGGAAAATGAAAAGGCTCAAGCATCAAACCATGCTTCTCAAATCTTTGTTCCCTTTACATGCGTTGATCATACAGCCTTTAATTCAACTCATCATCCAACCTTTTGAAACACAAAGAATAATGCCTTCCCCCCTCCCCAAATGAAGTGCAATAACAATCATCCTCACTGATCACACTTCAGTCACCATGAGCAATGACACAAACCTCCATGTGCAAGATTAACAGCAGGTTAATTGGAGGAAGCCTCTGACACGGCGCCAAACACTCCTCACAGCAATTAAAGATAACAAAGTGGGCTAGCTGTTGAAAACATGAAATCATAAGTACTTTATGTAATTCTTGTCTTAATGTGAGCAGGGAGAAAAAAAAAAGCTCCCCTCGCTTATGGCGACGACATCAAAGTCTGGTGCCAGTTTTGAAGTTGAGATCCGCAGAATAAAGGACAAGTAATAATATGTGGAATCTGTGGAGACTCGCTGTAATTAATGAGGGAGAAAAGTGTTCATATAAATACAAGAGAAGGACACAATAATAATACCTGTAGAGTGTAGTGCAGTTTTAATTATCCCCGCAGTCAGCTGAAAGACTGACAAATGCACATTTTTGCAGGGATTGTCAACTCAATGATAATTTTTCAGGTCATAGTTTGCAATACTGCAAAAAGTTATTTATATTTCAATCATATGAGTCTTATTAATCAATAGCTATGTACCAAAGTCAACTCTAGACAGTGTTTGTAAGACTGATTTAAGTATTAAAACATCTTTGCAACATTTCCTGATCAATGATGCTGAGAAGACAAAATCAATTTCTTTACATTCAGGTTTTGTTTGTTTGACTTTGTCTTGTAATCTCACCAATAGGTTACTTTCCTCTATAAGGTGACCCATCAGTTGTGAAACTTAAGTCCACGGTGGATTCACTTTCTCCGTGCTGGCAGACACTGCGTCAGATACATCTAACCCTGTTTAATTGCTTCATGGCAATGTCAGTTCTTACAAAGGGATAGTTAATTGACTCTTAACTTGAACTGTGTCTTTCATTCATCTGTACTTACAGAGAAAGACCTTTTCAAAAAATACGTTTTTCTTGCTGAAATATAGATGAGAAGAATGATACCGCTCTCATGTCTGTCTGTTAAATATGAAGTTGACATTACATCAAGCAGCTGGTTAGCTTAGCATGAATGGTTGGAAACAACAAGCTTGTCTCTCTACCAAAACAGAAATGTGGAGAAAAAAAAACAACAAGGGTTAGCTTAGCTTAGCTTAGCTTAGCTTAGCTTATCAGCTGAAAATGGTTGTAAACAGCAAGCCTGGCTCTCTACAAAAACAAAAACGGGGAACTCGGTGCTGGAATATGTCTTGGCAGGAACCAGTGACTTTCTGGAATCTCTTCTACTTGTCTGGCAACCACCCATAAAACCACAAATTGTTTTTAAAGGTTGCTCTTTGTGCAGACTAAACGGACAAAAATAATGTGTTGATTTATGAGCTTTAGAGCTGTAGTTACATTTTGACAGAGCCAGTCTATTTGTTTACAGTTTTTTAAAGCTATGCTAAGCTAAGCTAACCTTCTCTTGGCTGTAGCGTAATATAAAGCATGTGGATATGAGACTAATGTGGATTTTCGAAGGATATTTCCCAAAAAGTTGAACTACTCCCTCAAATAAATCTAAAGTAATAGTGAAAAGAGTCTTGAGTTTGTAGCTGAGCAGTTAGCTCCTTGTTTGTCATTTTGGCTCTTTACTTTAAGTGACTATGACATAGGTGACAGTGGACTGCTGAATTTGACTTTAATACAGTTCCTCTAGTGTAGTAGCTGTAAAACCTTGACTGATGTTGCACTCTTTAACATTCTATAGACAGATGAGTTATTCTGCTTTCTTCTCCACCTTGTTGAAATGTATTCAGCTGTACATTTAGTGCTATATGCTCAGCATTCACTGTCGACTCAGACGGGGATATTGACTGTACTGAGCAATAGTGACAATGTTATAGCCCACCTAGGGGCCTAATAAGAACATTACTGCACCATCTATTGGAATTTGTTAACAGGCAGGAGACGTTTTAGGTCAACAAATTAAGCAACAAAATTTTTATCACTCACAGATTTGTGGGTCAGGTTAAAGCCTTTCACAGACTAGGTCTGGCCCGCAGCCTGTGGACGTAGTTTGACTGTGCTCTAAATTAACAGGCGACCCAGCGGTTTATGGATTAGAGAGACGACGGAGAGTTAGAGACGGCAGGTTTGAGTCCTAAGTGTCAGAATGCAGTAAGTATGACGCTGAGCACCTCTCTGCTGGCAGATTGTAGGTCGCTGTGGATAAAAAATGTCCGCTAAAGGGTACCCAATTTGAATAACATTAAGTCAGGGAAAACATTTTTTTTACCATTGTTGTGCATCTTTTTTTTTGTGCTTATCCTCAATGATACAGAGTCACACAGCCCTGCAGCAATACAGCCTGCAGTAACCAGGGTGGTCAAGAATTGAAAATAGAATTTCTTTGTGTTGCATTGTCCTCCGGAGGTTTTTTCGGCGGTGCACATTTAGATGAGAAATACCATGTGAGAGAGAGATGAGGGAAGGGCACAGAGGGAAATGAGGTTTATACTGATGGTCTGCCGCTGAACAACCTGTGTGGTCCCCTTCCTTCTGTGTGCCTCCTGGGGGTTGACAGAAAACATTCTCCTGATGACATGAATCATGGATGAGTGTGTCTGTGCGCATGAACTTGTGTGGTATTCATAGTATTTCTGGGAAACCTGCTCCTTTAAACCTCTGTCTGTAAGCGTAACAGTGTGAGCTAAACACTAAGGCTACACACATACACACATGGATATCTCCTATATGGCTCCATGTTCAACCCCCCCCCCCCCCCCCCCCTTCATCTCTCCCTCTCTGCTTCATCAATCACTTAAGCTCTCCCACTGCTCACTGCAGAGCTGGACCAATTAAGCCCTCTAATTGAGCCAATTAGCAATTAAACACTCAGATGCACCCCAAAATTCTTGAGGTCCCTCTGGGCACGCTCATGCCTGCCACAGCCTTGGATTTTTAACCAGGATTTTGGCTTGCGTGGACCTCTCTGGCTCCCTGCGTCTGCCTGGGGCTTGAGGTGCAGTTCTAGGGGGCAAAAGGAGACTAGTTGACCCTCTTCCTCTGCTTGTGGATGTGGATCTATTAGCCGTCCACCACTCAAAGACACTCAAGGACTTTGAAGGGTCTCCTCTGACCAGAGATGTGCTTTTTTTTATTAACACCAAGACCTGTTTCCACTCCATATACATTCTCTCACTTCTCATCTTTTAGTTTTTCTCTATTCCTTATCCTTCTTACTCCGCTCTCTCTTCATGTCTGCCTCTCAATCTCCCATGCTCTTTTATGTGTTTTGGAAGATGAAAGTTTAATGGTAAATGTCAGTGTGTAAGCGTGTGTGTGTGTGTGTGCGTGCACGTGTGTGGGTGGAGGGCTCGTCCCTGAGCGAGGAGCAAAACAGTCCGGCCTCCAGACTCTCCACGGTTTAATTAGAGCGCACATTGTGCCGCCCGCTTCTCCACGAGAGGATACACACCCAGACGCACACATGGAGCGCGTGGGCAGCACAACAAAGTCCACACTGAGAGGAACAAAGGCAGGAACCGAGATATTTAGGATGAGCGCGCTGTACCAAAAAAGAAAGACAAAGAGCGATCGCAGACGCCGCACAAGTGAAGTGAATTTAACGCTCGCTCCCAAATTACCGCGCTCTGAAACAACACACGTTCTTTCTTCCTACAAGCTGGCGTACATCCTCCCCTCAAAGAGCTTGTTGTACATAAGAAAACTTTATTATTACACAAATGAGCCTCCCTATTTGTATGTCTTACATCAGCGTGAGTGAGACCGCTCGCCTGCTCATCAGCCTATAGACTCTAATTATCTGCCGTCTTGCCTCAGGACGCTTCACTCCCATGCTTTCACATTCAGACGGCTTTATTTGCAGTGGGAGAAGGGGTGGGGAGGGGGGCTGGGGGGGTTGGTACAGACAACACAAAAACACAGAGCTGCTTCAGTGGGTGCGGGCCATGCAATAATACGGTTAATGATGACTTTGAATGGGACAATTACATGGCGGCGATGAAGCAAGAGGGAGCGTGAAAGAGAGAGAGAGAGGTAATGGTGAATTTAAAAAATCAGATAAGAATGAAATAGTATGTGTGTGTGTGAACATTAAAATACATTTTTTGTCTTGTCTCATACTCATTACTTGTACGGTGTGTGTGTGTCTCGTACCATTACATAACACCACCCACCAATGTTATGACAGAATAATCTCATGCATTTCCAACTCTGGGTCTGTTACATGCGGATTTGCACATTTGCGCAGTAGATTACATGAATGAGCGTACAGTGTGTGGGCATTCATTCATGTGTGGGTCAGTTAAGGCTTACTCTGCGTGTGTGTGTGTGTGTGTCTTTGAGCTCTTGTTACTCTGCATGTAGCCAGAAAGTGTCCCGGACCGTTATAAGCTGCTTAAAGGCGCATATTATTGACCTTTAACCTTACTGGGCAGTGAAAGGCTCACCCTAATCTCCAGTTTCTTCTCTTCATCCATCTCTGTCTACTGTACTATGATCTTCAAAAAGCAGAACTGAAGCATGTAGGAAATTAATAACCGTCAATATTGAGGCATCAGTAGCATCGTTATTAGATGAAGACTTAGGCAGGAGCGTGACTGCATCAGCTGTGCTACATTAGCTCCTGCGTGCTAGGAGCGAGCTGGCAGGTTAAATACAGTTCACCAGGAGGGATTTGGTGCCCGTCCTAACGCAGGTCAGACCAGGACAGGGCCAACATGTCTGATTTAGATTCGTCATGCATAAAATACAGGGAGAGTTATGTAGAAATGTGCACTGGACATGGAGTACACATGAGATACCTCGGGGTCAGATTGTGTTGCGAAAATCAGAGGAGGTGAAGCGTGATTACAAAGATTGCGGTTGTTTTGGTGCTTTTGCTGTTTTTCTACTCACATGCTGCAGGATGGTGAATTTTTTTTATGCGCAAAATGGAATGAGGTGAAGCGATGTTCCCAAAATGAAGCTTGTTGACTTGATTCAACAATATTGTCTCTAGATTTAACGTGTCTTCTCATTTCAACTGCTTTCGTTCCAGGGAATATGTTTTGCTTGGCGACAGTTGAAGGGAAAATGTAGCTTTTACAACATTTAATGTGATGTATTTCTGTTTCAGATAAGCTATAATCTCTCTTATCTTCCCCCCCCCCCCCCTTTATTTCCTCCTTCTCTCTCTTTCTGTTTTTCTCTCTATACATCACTATCATTTAAATCTCTTCTCCTTCCGCTTCCTCCCTTTCTCTTTCTGCAGACTTAAAAAACATCAATCAAATGATCTGGATAAGACGAGACCAATAGGGATGGAACGCAACAGAACCATGGCTGGGGATGCGTTTCGGTCCGCCTTCGCTCAGAATCAGCACTGACCTGGCACCCAAGCCGAGGTCCGACCTCCCTCTCCAGCATCCCAGGGACCCTGCTTTCCCCCGGCACGCCGCTTTACCCTCAATCTCACCTTCACTCAGCGCTCCCTTTCTTGATCAAGCCTCCAGAAAAGCTCCTTTTTGTCTTTTAGAGGTTGCTTGCTTTTGTTGTGTTAATCCCTCTCTTCTACTTTACCTTCCAAATTGTTGGTTACGAGCCACGTTCCCTCTTAAGAAGACAGAGCTACATCCGATTGTACTGCCTTTTTATTTCACTGGACCCAAAACAGACTAAGAGCAGGTGGCTGAACAGTATGAAACCAGTCATGTACCCCCTTCCACTTGCTTCGTGTAAACAAAGTCGACGGGGTCCGTGGACCAGGACGAGCCCCCATAATCTCATGACAGACTGGTGCCT
Source organism: Scomber scombrus (assembly GCF_963691925.1). NCBI lineage: Eukaryota > Metazoa > Chordata > Actinopteri > Scombriformes > Scombridae > Scomber > Scomber scombrus. The sequence goes on along the minus strand of NC_084992.1, from coordinate 18,189,253 downwards.
GATGGGGGCACTGGGCCTTGCCCTCCTCTTCAGCCTGGTCTCGAGCCAGAAGATGGACCCTTCCAAACACCCCATAGTCACCACCAACTATGGCAAACTCAGAGGCATCAAGAAGGACTTAAACAACGAGATCCTTGGCCCTGTGGAGCAGTACCTCGGCGTTCCCTACGCCACCGCGCCAATCGGCGACCGCCGCTTCCAGCCGCCTGAAGCTCCGGGATCCTGGCAGGAGATTCGCAACGCCACCCAGTTTGCCCCCGTGTGCCCTCAGAACGTCCACGGTGTGCTGCCGGAGATTATGCTGCCCGTGTGGTTCACAGACAATCTGGACGTGGCAGCCGGTTACATCCAGAACCAGAGCGAGGACTGCCTCTACCTCAACGTCTACGTGCCCACGGAGGATGGTGAGTGGACAGTATTACTAGAAGGGTTGGTTGAGGGAATAGATTAATGACTGTTTGCTAAGCTCTGCCCCCTCAGTTACTGTTACTGTTGCTGCATCTGTCAAATTTTTGCTCAGTAGCGACAGTTTACCAGAAGAAATTCTTAGTAATTTTAAATAAATAACTTCAGATAGAAGTAGACAAAATAATGTTTTAATGCAGGACCGGCTGGCTTCCCACATGGAGAAATGATACATAATGGATGTGCTGGTCATGAAGGGTTTCTTTTTTTTTTAACCTAACCCCACAAAATAGTGGATCAACACAGTGTTTTAAGAGATTCTTCACTTTTTTGGCCTTGTATTTTTTGGTTTTAGAGAGGGCAAAAAAGCAACTACATGAACAGCATTTCAAGAAAATTCGGAGGAATCCGAAGCTCAGTGGACCTGCCATGCCCTTCACAATTGCAAAGCTATGATTGAACATTTACTGTTGAGGGGAGGGGTTTAGCAAATGGTCACATAGGACCTCTCATAAGGGAGGGAAGCCTATGTTGGGAAGTTCACCTAATGTGGAAAAATGTCTAGAAAAGTCCAGTGATTCTTTTTTTTCTTTTTCTGGTTTCCTGGTAAACACCATAAATATTACATATGTGTCTTATACATGGTGACTATGAGACTTAAAGAGTTTTAAAGATGAGGTGTGAGTGGGGGGGTTTTATATAAAACACATAAAAAAGCATTATGCAGAATATCAATGAATTTTTTCAATTACCCCTCTCTGGTTTTACACTACATCCATTTCAAGGTATTATAAAGCAAGAGAAAAAAAGGCCACAACTTGAAGCAGCTTCCAGGTGTTTTATGAGAAAAGGATTAGGTGACATTTGACTTTTCTTCCTTTTTTTTAACCATCAAGAACCCTCTTCTCTCAACTTAGATCTTACCATGGACGTTTTTGTCCGCCTGGGCAGTAATAGCTGTGTGAGGAATAAAAATGAAATACTTCCATTTTGTCAGGAGGTGTGATATGAGGAGTAAAGACTTTCATCACCCCTCTCTCTTTCTCTCTCTCTCTCTATTTCTCTCTCCTTGCCTATGCTATTATAACAAGTTTTTCACATTTGTCTTTTCATTTTTATATCTCTAATATAAGCTGCACAAAGCCGGCGCTTTTCATAGAGAGGAGACGGTAAGAATCATGTTGGCGGGCAGAAGCAGTTTTTCAACATTCATTTGCTTTAGATGACTCTCACTAACACAATCTATCTCTTATAGAATTTTTTTTGACAAACCTGCGAATAAGAAATGCGAGTGTACAAATTCAAGCCGAAAGGGAAAACCGCATCAACTGCTTTTGACGATATCGGGTATCAGCTTTTGTATACCTAATATGTTTGTATTCATCCATGTTTTTCTTACTGTCTACATGTGCACATTTGTATGCATGTCAGCACTGTGGTACAGTGATGAGGTACTGATTTCCACTCTAACACATCGCAGTCTCACTTTCAGCACTTGACTGGACTTCTTTCTTTTTTTTCCCTTTTTTTCCCTTTTTTTTTTTAGCCTCTCACAGCTCAACACCCTCCCTTCCCTTCCACTTCTCCCGTCCAACACTGCAGCTTCAGCCCCTCAGCACCCTGTCATTGCTTCTTATAGCTCCTCGGGTACATATAGAAAACTATACATCAGGTTATGAGTCATTTCACACTGTCACACTCTGGGTTTTTTTTTTCTTCCTGTTTCCTCAGATATATGACTTTGTGGAAATGAGTGTGCCATAAGAGAGATATACACACACACCTTCTGACTTACACATCCAGTGCACAGTGTGTGGATATGTCACACAGGTGTGAAATATTTTCTGTTTGCGAGTGTGCCGAGCTGACATGAGTGTCTATGGGGCCGTTAGACTTTGACCTTCATTCATCAACATGAAACATTAGCAGTCCACCCTACATCTTCACTGTAACACACAATCACAGTGTTAGTGAGGTATGTGCATTATTACCAATACCCTAATCAGTCAAGGGTGTAAGTTCGATTTGAACTGTGGCACATGTATGCACACACACACACACACACACACACACACACAAGCGTGATTCTACAAAATCTTAACTGAACATGCACTTGCTGACTTGACCGAAGCCAGACTTGTATCACGATTTTTCTCTCTGATTCTTACATTTTATTTTATTGATAGACTACTTAACTATAGATCTGAGGCTAAATTAATATTTAAAAATAACAAATCACATTCAACTCCTGAACTCACTGCTAGATCTTTCATTGTGACATCAGAGCTCTACCACAGAGGCCGCAGCTCACCTGCCTGCGTGTCTCGGTGCCGCTCAGGCTGCCGCCGACGGCATTTTCATCAAATCAATCCTCCACAGTCACAAACAAATCAAGCTGCGGCTAATTTAGCTCATAAATAATGTTCACGTCTTAATGACACATACGCAATAATAACTCTGCTCTGGATCCACTCGTGGAAAGAGAGAGGGATGGTATTGAATAGTAATACTTCTCCCTCTAATTTCAAAGATGAATGTTTGGATTGATTCTTATTAGCTAAGCTCAGCTGTTACTGACACTTTGCTTCTTTTTTTTCATAAAAAGAGCAGATGTCTGAATTTTCTTTTGAAAGGAATTTCATCACAATGTCGTGTAATTAAACAGCGTGTCTGAGCAACAATCACAGATTAGGGAACAACACCTAACGCTGAAATGAAACATCAGATCAACAGATGTTAGGTTTGTCCAGTGAAGTCGGTTTCAATACTGTGACTCCTGGAGGGTTTAAACTTTAAATACGAACCTGCTTAAGATTCTTCACTTCACCGACTTCACTGCTGCTGCTGCTGCTGCCAGGCTGCTGCTAGTCAACAATGCATACAGCTTGATGTTAAGGGTTGCAATATAATCAGGTTGTCTTGTCACACTATTTCACCCTTTATCACAATGGCACACTTTTGCAAAAATATTGATAGGAACAATCCAGCATCACCTTTATATTGGTACAGTCTATAACCAAATATACACCCATATAATTAGTGTATGGGTCAATGATGTTTTTTTGTGTCCCTGTGGTTTACTCAATTTTAAAAGGGTTGAAATTTGAAAATAAACTTATGCATACCTTGCACACATTCTTTTTTTGTGGACCCAGCATAACATTTCTGCTTTTAATCCATTTTGAGAGAATATATTAGAAGATTATGGTAAACATGTCTAAGTGGTGTAACCATAAAAACTTTGCAGCAAATAATTAAACTTGCTTCAAAACGCTAAATTCTTCAATTGTTCTAAATATTACATTTAATCTGGGGAATCATGTTTTTAAATTAAGTCTTTTGTGGTTACACCATTTGACATTTTCAGGAGCATTCAGTCTTTTGGTAAAAAATGGTGCAAATGTCATTTCAAATGAAAAAAACCAACAAAAATGCAAAATGTACATTTTAACAAACCTGATGCAGCTTTTAAGACTATTTTTTAAGATATTTTTGAACTGCTCACCTCGCCAACCCTTATTTGGCACTGACCCGTCTAAAGTATATCTTTCTTATTGTTAAAAAGAAGCTGTGGTAAAGCGTGAACATGTTTCATCACTCATCATCAATTCTGCTATATTTATGGTGGTCAAGTCAGGCATCACATTGCTAGCATCAGCACTCTCTCACAGCCATAGGGTTGTCTTTTTTTTTCTTTCCTCTTCCTCTCCTACTTCATTGATTTTAAGTCATTTTCTACTTGTGCAGCTGGAGAGGAGATGAGAGGAGAGAGAGGAAACTAGGAGAGGATAGAAGAAGAGGGGAAATCAGGGAGAGGAGATGAAACAAGAAGGAGAGAGGAGACATTTGGGCAGGAGATCAAAAATCAGTCCATGGGAACTATCGGCTCAGCTCATTGTCACACACACGCGCACACACACGCACACACACACACACGCGCACACGCACGCACACACACACACACACGTCTTCTCTTGTTGTACCGTTGAGTCCACTTCTATTCTTTTTCCTTTTTAAAACATGGACGCTACATCTCTCCGTATCCCAATTGGTGTTACTTCTCTCTGCTTTTTTAGGGCACCCTTAAGGCAGAATTCTTAAAAGCCTTCCTCTAATTTTAAGTGGATTAATCCGGCAGAATTACTTCTTAATGCTGCGATCAGTGCGAATGGAAGAAAGTAGGACACGGACATGAATTTGTGGTGTTTGTTCATAGATAAACAAACATGCTAACATTTGGTGGTTACTTATGGCTCCTTAATTAATATTACAGTGCTTAGTCCAGCCATGTGTTGTCACTTTTACATTAATTCCGCTGCACCCGTGAATAAATATGTTTCAATTGTAATATTTTAGGAAGAAACTAAAATACAAATTTTACAAAATTACACTTGTTACTATATGATTAACAGCAGTTTAATATCATATGCAAATGAGGACTTTAGTGCTTCCACTACATCAATATTTTAGATCCAGGGATGATATTTCTTGGTTCTTTTCTCTAATTTTAAACACTGTTCTAAACACACTAACAGGTGTCAGATGCTGTCAGACAATCCGATAAGCTTCATTTAAAGTATACTGAGGCTGTGTGTCCTTCTAGATATGATGAAAGGTGTTCTCTTTAAACCCAACTTTTGTCATTGTCCCTGTGGTAGTATAGAATACCAGGCCCTAGGACCCAGGGGAACTGGTTATGCCCTCTGGCAGGCTGCTCCTTCACAGAATACAGCGAAGGAGGGGCTCCACCGGTTCCCCTGTAGATGACATCCCATAAATCATAGCGAGAGGTTTTCATCTGGCTCCTGCAGAGTCACGGCGGATCGATGGACGAGGGAAAGGGAGGGAAGGACCAGCCGCCGCCACTGCTGCTGCTGCTGCTGCTGCTGTTGCCTCAGGCCCACAGATAAACCGCATGCATCTCTCAGCAGTCAGCAGCCATTAACACAGAGCAAGACGTCATGGTGAATAAGCCGGAGTAGCTGCACTCAGCAGCGGTTAAATGGGAACTCGCTGTAAATGTTAACCAACGCACAAGACCTCATATAGCTGTGCTTTGTACAGTTAGGCAGAGTGCATCTAAGTGATGGAGAAAGCATTGCTTTGATGTTAGCAGAAACAGATTTTCTCACAACACCTGCTGAAGCCTGAATAAACAGTCAGAATCAACCAGAGCTGGATGGCTCAGACATCCAGCTGACGTCCAGATAAAGTACTTCTCCTTTTCAGAAGTCTATTCCTACACAAAATCCTTCATGATTTAATGTTACCCTCAGCTCTTTACATTTATAACTCTGCTTTTTTCCCCTCCTTTCACATGTGATTTCATATAAAACTCCTCAACCAGGCATTTTCCACACAAAATGTCATGATCATGATCATCCCAAAAAATGTTTTGCATATTTCCCGTTGTCAAGGGCAGAAAACTGGAGATGTATCCTGGAGGAAAACATTTTTTATTATACTGTAAAACCACTCTCTACCAATCCCTGTGACCGTTTCTCATTGGCTGAGGGGCCTCTGCCTGTGTATTGTTAGACACAATTTTAGAGTAAAACTCCACCAGTCTTATAAGAACTTTTGTGGTAGTGGAGCTGGGTTTTAACCCCCATAAGATGTTAAAAAGTGCCTTTTAAGCTGCTAGTTCTCTCTCAATTAATCCTGTTCGAGGAGGGTGTACATCGGTTTTGCCAGATAATCCTCCGAGATTTGAACCGCTAACCTCAGCGTTATCAGCTCTGTGCTTCTCAGGTTGAGCTGCGGGGTGCAAGCTGGGGGCCTGATAAATTATTCCATCAGATACTTCATCTATCTCCATGCATCAAACTCAAACTCCCACATCTCCCCTTTCTGCAATATTTCAATTTCTTTTTAGGAGATTCATCAAGAAGGGTTCGATACTAACACAATAACGTACACAGAGAGCTGAGAGCTGCGCTGCAACATCAGCATCGCAAAAAAAGGGGCTAGAGATAAATAAATAAATAAAAGAGGTAAAAAACATACATAATATAGAAAGAGAGAGAGGGCCAGCATGCAGGAGTGGAAATATGATATATATTTCTTCTGATTTGAGAAAAACCTTGATTATTCTGCTCCATCTCTTTCTTTATGTCACTCTTTTGTGTCGGCAGCCCCAGTCGACACCCTCTAAAGAACAAAAATGGGTAAAAAAAAGGAAACAGATCAAAATCTTTCTGCAGGCAGAATATACTTCCCCTAGAATGAACAATTGCTGTTACATACAGTGTAGGTGCCTGTAGCTCACAGGGGAACTCATGAAATATCCACTGCCGTTTCCTCACCCACGCACATACTCCAATTCACACGCCAGAAAGTTTTCTTTTGATGTTAGCGGACTAACCGAAGCTGACAGAGACAAAACCGAGCTTTTAATAAAAAGACAAGGCCGCAGCGAAGAGCAGAGAGTCAGATTTAATGTGTGTAATCTCTATGTGTGGTTGTCATTTTAAGGAAGACGGAGGTCAGAACAGAAGGGGCCTGTGGTCTAACCCTTACAAACCCAATCTGACAGAGTCCATCTTTTCTTTTTGCGCCTGCTCTCATTTTCCACCTCCTCCTTCTCCGTCTCTCCGTCTCCTCTGCTCAGCTGGTTCCTCTCTGCTATGCGCTCCATCCCGAGGCACACTGGAGCAGACAGCAAGTGGCCAGCTCGGTCAAAGGCTTTGTCTTACTCCGGGAGGTGGTATGGTTGAAGGAAGAATCAAATCAGCCAGGGTCGGTCACTGGCTTTGAACTTTTCCATTCATCCAAATAGGATATTCTTACACAGTAGATACCTAGAAAGGCCACCAACAGCCTGAGCACACAGGGTGTCTGCTGGTCCCTGAAAAGTTTGACAAGGACTCAAAAAGAAAGTTTCAAGACTTTAAAGGATTATTTGTACTTTTTTTTTCTTTTGCAGTGGAACTGAATTCTCAATCAAAGAACATTATTTTCTTCCATTTCACCAAATGTGTGGGTATCAATGTATATGTAGGTTTTCCCTTTCATAATAGAAATACAGTATAGAGTATAGTTTAAAAATTGGGATTAATGGTACTTAAAGAATAATTTTCGCTTTTTGCCAGCAGCTAGATGAGAAGAGCAATGCCGCTCTTTATATACATGGTTAATAGTCCAGCAATTTCATGGTTGGGTGCCGTAACTTCCCGGAGTCGAACCGCTGGTTTCCTGGCAACCGCAAAGTAGTCAGTAAAACAACAACGTGTTGTTTTTTTACACTTTGGTTTTAGTAGGGATTAAACAAAAAGACATAAAGTGTTAATTAGTGCACTTTATAGGTTCTGCTGGCATTATTTTCACGCCTTTAGTCAGAGCCAGGCTAGCTTTTTTTCTTTTATTGCCAGTCTTTATCCTAAGGTAAGGTAAGGCTTGCTGACTGAAGCTTCATATTCATCGGTGTCAATCTTCTCCGCTTACTAAATGTCATCGAGAGAGTGAATCCAAATACAGAAAGCATTAAAAAGTCTTACATAGCATTACATTCAGCTTCCAGAAAGGTGTAGATAGCTCATTATGGAGCCACAGAGTGTGGATTTATTGCGTGTATTGTTTTGGATGCGGTCTCCATGACGATGTAAATGTGTGGTTCTATATGTGAAGGACAGACAGGTTAAGTAATATGTTTAGAGCATTAAATCATGTTTGCTTCTAGCTTCTAATGAGAAATCATGTCAAAAAATGAAGAAATTGCATATTTGTAATGGAATGAGTGAGTTAGAACAGAAAAGGGAAGCTTTTTCGGTGGGTTAAACAGTAGTGTATGACGTACATCTGACTTGATGTTAAACCAGAATAATCAGATTATATACCCCCTCTAGGAACTTGAATGAGAAGCAAAACATTTTCAAGACTAAAACAGTAAATCCAGTTTCTATCGATGTACCTCTAGGTTTGTTTGACTTCTGAGAGGCACTGAAAGCAAAGCGATTGTTAGGTTGTTCTTTAAAATGGACATTTACATGACAGAAAGCATTCAAACATGTCAGCGAGGGCGAGGTTCCCCAGGGAGAACAAAAGCGTCTCTGTTTGATACTTGCCAGAATTTGGACAGTGACATCCCTCTTTTTATATCACAGAGCTACGATATCCAACCATGAGATGTGAGCTGAGAGGAAGAGAAGGATGAGGGGAGGAGGTGCAGATTCTTTTTTAAAATGTTGACTGCTGAGGTGGCACAGACTGTGGGGGTTTGATGGACTGTTGAAATCTAGGAAAGGTTGTTAGAAATGTGTCCAGAAGTACTGAAGCTAACACATCTTACAAGACAACTCTTAGCTGCACAGACAAAGAGAGGAGTTGGAAAATATTAGAACAGGTGTCTGTGAGTGTGAAAGAAAAAGATGGTTGTTGTGCGTGATGTAGCATTATGTTAAAATCTTATAGGGTGTGTTAGGATTTGATTATCTGTGGAATATGTCTCGATATATGGGATACAGTCCAATTTTTACTTGGTTATGGTTTTAAAGGCTCTGAAATCTGAGTCTATCATTATTTTAACCAATCAAACCCAGTAAGTAACATATCATTCAGGACCTGTAGCAGCATATTTTTCAAGTATGACTTGATATCAGACTCCTGATTGAGACTATTGTGAGATAATTCTACAAAGGTAGGACGTTTTAGGAAATCAGACAGTCTCACATGGTTTCCTAACCCTACACATTTAACTTCAGTGAACTGACCTGAGTTATTCTTGAGGGAACAGTTCTCAAATATCTGATTCAAGCTCAGTGCTGGAAGAGAATAAGTTTTTCTTGGTTCTTGGTGCTTCAGTCCCTCTTTCACCAAGAACATCTGAAGCGTAACCATCTTTGCACATATCGATAACAATTGGAGAAAATCATTTGCATATTTCACTCAGTATCTTTACTCATTCTAGATGCAGCTGTCTCGTGATGTGATAACACGACTGAGACCGATCACACTGCCAGATTATGATATCGATCACATTCCGAGGCGTTGGGTTATCCTGTGAAGGAGGTTGAGAAGCAACAGAGTAGTTAGCGATAGAGACGCCGAGATGAAGAGAAGATGAGAAGTGGCGAAGACAGGGTGTTCAAGGAGTGCAGAATTTAGATCGAAGACACAAGAAAGAGGGAAGTGGGGCGGAGGGGTTGTCTTGGCAACCGTACACCGCTTCCTGTATCTTCCTGTCAGGGCGCGCATCAAAGGCCGCATGCATTTTGCCTTTCCACTAGACTCTGAATGAAGGAATTAGCAAGGGCTCAGTTCCAGCTATTTATAGCCTGTAAGCCCAATAGATGGAGAGAGAGAGAGAAACAGAGAGAGGGTATGTGAGGAGGGAGTATGTGTGGATGCATGCGTGGGTGGGTTTTAGGATTCGGTGGGTGTGTGTGTACGTATGTGCATGAACGTCACATGATCCTAATAATCTCTGCGGTGTGTTTTTAACGCATCCTGTCGCATACATGTAGGTCATCCGTTTGATCGACCCTCCTCTCCTCACCCCATCTCTTTCTCTTTTTCACTCACTCAGCTCATATTATCTTTCTCTTTCATGCATCGCCACCGTTTTCATCCATCCTCTCTTCCCTTTACATTCCCCACCATTTTGCCTCTCTCCTCTCCCTCCCTCCCTGCTTCCTTTTCTCTTTAAGCGCATCCCCCTCCCCACCTCCCGCCTGAAATTCTCACAGCTTTCCAGTGTCATCACCATATGCTTTGGATGAGCAATGAAGGCAGAAATAGGATTTAGCTGTAGACAGTCCATTTAAATGATCTTTTTAGCCTCAGGAGAGTGAATTGACTTTACAACAGTACTTAAATAATAAGCTCTCAGGGTTTGACTATCCATGTTCTTTTGGCTTGGCTTCTGGTGAACGCTCCAGCACAATCTGGCATATCATCTGAATTCACTGGGGGATTGATGAAGTACATGTAATGGGACTTGATGAAATCTGAGGCACCCTCTCCTATCAATTAAACACCCCATTAAAAATAAGCACCGGACCACAGGTGGGGCAGAAGTTCAAAGTCATGCTGATAAACATAGGCGCCTTCTGGCTTCAGTTTCCAACCCAAACTACTCTTGATCCAAGCTGAAATATCATCAGAATTTCAAGTAAAGGCTGCTCTCGGTATTTTTAATGAGATAAAAAGATGGGGTAATTTGAAAGGGGGCATGTTGTAAAAAACCCACAGACAATTATCACCTGATTCCAGCATGATTTCCTGCAGCAGTAGGCAGTTGTTTTCAGCAAAAAAAACCCTCCTCAAAACCCCTCGGTATGTTACCTTCCCAGCACCAAACAGTTAGGGTTGGTGTTGGTTTTCCAGTGCACAACTTCACTGTTTTGGACCAGCATGATTTCCAGCAGCAGTAGAGAGTTGTTTTTCATTAAAAAAAAACCTCCAAAAGACCCACGGTATCTTATCTTCCCAGCACCAAACAGCTAGGGTTAGGGTTAAGGGTTATGGTTAGTTTTCCAGTGCACAACTTTGCTGTATGGTCCAGCAGGATTTCTAGCAGCAGTAGAGAGTTGTTTTCAGCAAAAAAAACCTCCAAAAGACCCACGGTATCTTATCTTCCCAGCACCAAACAGCTAGGGTTAGCGTTAAGGGTTATGGTTAGTTTTCCAGTGCACAACTTCGCTGTTTTGGTCCAGCAGGATTTCTAGCAGCAGTAAAGAGTTGTTTTCAGCAAAAAAACACCTCCAAAAGACCCACAGTATGTTACCTTCCCAGCACCAAACAGCTAGGGTTAGGGTTAGGGTTAGGGTTACGGTTGGTTTTCTGGCGTGAAACTTCACTGTTTTGGTCCAGCATGATTTCTAGCAGCAGTAGTGAGCTGTTTTCATCAAAAAAGCTCCAAAAGACCCACCATATGTTACTTTCCCAGAATCAAATGGCAGGCAGACAAACTTATCCACTTTCTGGTGAACATAGTGGAGCTTCTTTGAGTTTTTCACTTCATACGATCAACAATGAGCTGAAGCTATTTCTACAAAAGTGACTTTAGAAGCTCCATAATCTGTGTTACACACAAAAAGCAATGCAATATGGCTTTAAATATGAATTTAAATGCTATTTAATTGCTATAATATTTGCTTCATAACATAATTGTATTGTCTCCTTTTTTATAGCTGGATGTTTACCTGCAGATTGGTTGGATAGTGGGATGGTTTGTTGGAATAACATCATTTCTAACACAACCTTGTTGCTCAGTAGTATTTCTACACATCTTATCAGTTTTAATAGTATTTTTATTATGTAGTCTTGCTTGTCACATCAAATCCTCACGCAGCTGTAACACCTTCTCTCACTCTGACAACTAACAGACAGGATTCAGGCCCGTCATATAATGCATTGCAGCAGCGGACAGTCATAAATTTTCCGCAGCTCTCGGTGTGGTCACCTTTTAATTAATCCTCCGGTTTATTGATACAGTTCACATTCTCAGCTGCTGAGTCAGCCGTTTGGAGCCGGCGAGGTCAGCTATCCTGTTACCGTGTTGTTGATGGGAGCGGCAGCATTTGAAAATGACCGAGCAACGCTGTGAATGAGAGATAAGCCTAAGAGTATAGAAATAGGGTTGTGCAGTGTAGGAAGATTTTTTTATTGATACATAGGAGTGAATTGTACTGTTGAATTAAATGAAATAGTCTTTCATTGTTTTATTTTGAAATAGGCCTGATATCATCTCCATTACATTAGTTTCCACCAACAAACATGCAACTGCTTGTTTTTGATGGCTTACAGCACAGCCTGTGTTCCCTCTGTCCATGGAAATTGGAAACAGATCGTGTTCTCAGACTGCAAGTGTTATTAAAGTGATATTAAAGTAACCTTGAGAAAAGAAGATATAGGAAGATCAAAGAGCCCACAACCTGTAAGGCGCATAGCAAAAAAAAAGCAGAATTCAACTGTCTGGAGATTAATAACGGCTCTGGTTTGCCTCAAGGATAAATTACTGAAGATGTGCCTGTATGCAAACACACACACACACACACACACACACACACACACACACACACACACACACACACACACACACACACACACACACACACACACGCACTTGTTGGTACATATACACACACACAAAAGCCGACACCTACACACTTGTTGGTACAGGGACACAGGCACATACACATTCACTGTGTTATAAGGTATGAGGCTTTTCTCACTTTGTACGTACCTCCCACCTGCCTCTCTTTTTCGGCCACACACACAAACACCCACGCTCACACATATACATACACATGCACGCACACACACACACACACACACACACACACACTCCATCTCTTTCAATGCAGCTCAAAGAGCCATCTCTTCAGGGCTTCTGAAGCTGAGGTGGCCAGTGGCAGTGAATGCAAATTAGCTTTCCCCCCCTTCTGGACACACACACACCCACACACACACCCACACACACACAGCTCCCTTTGCCAGATCTGGCTGCTCACAGTGCCTCCCACAACACTGAATTGTAAGGGCAGAGAGAACGAGGGGGTGGGGGGGAAGGAGAGATTAAAAGAAAGGAGGGATGGAGGAATAGATAGAAAGAGCAGGAGGTTATCCAGAGGTAAGGCCCCATCCTCTGGTAGAACAAGTCAGCTGATACATTCATGCAGGAGAAAGTCAATGCGTCAGTGCAAATGCAATTCATCACTAGTAGGCAAGAGAAGCTGCTAGGTTAAAGCTTAGTATTAATGACTGCAAGTTCAGTTTAATCCATAGAGTTGTGATTTCATCATCTGTGCAGCTCCAACACCTGGGCCACTGACACACTCACACACACTCAATTTAGCACACAGATGCAGATATGCTGATATATACACTCCACATGTGTGTGTATGTAGGTGGAATCAATCCTTCACTATAAGGACCATACAGTAACAGTCGTAACACAATAAACTACAACAAAAGTGACGTGCTGTTTAACATAGACAGTAATCACTCCCTACAGGGCTATTATACAGAAGAAATCCTCATTTTGTTGCCAGGGAAAGCTTCATATACAGCACAGCCAAGCACATAAGTAATGCATGGGGAACAGTGTGTGTATATATATATATATATATATATATATATATATATATATATATATATATATATATATATATATATATATATTACACAGGAAATGGCAGCCTTTTTTGATTGATTAGTCTTTAAGTTTAAAAAAAATGATAATGAAAAATGAAAACAAAAATGTAGCCAACTGCTTACCGAGCCACAAAATTATGAATCAGTGTCAAAATGAATGTCACAATGCAAAATACTATGAAATTAATCAGCTAGATTCACATATATATATATATATAATATATACACTACACTATGTAGACTGGTAATACAGAATAACAGCACTGAATGCTGAAATGCACCTTCTGATTGAATTAGTCCTTATGCTATTCTGCAATGTATAAAAAACAGTACTGTGCAATCAATGGGCACTAACCAAGAACTTATTGCCATTGTGCATTGTGCGGCCAGTCAAGCAAAGCAGCGCAGGAGTCATTTAGCCTGTGCTGCATTTTCACATGAGGTAAAACAAACACCCAAGAACAACAGCATACACTGCAAACTCATGTCAGCTCACATTTCAGGACCACGGAGAGCGCCGCAGAACACAACCCTGACACATGCATAGTCAACCAAATCTGAAGGCACTTTCTCCTCTTTCACTATTCGCCACTGTTGAAATGCTATGGATAGAAATACAAAAACAGTTTCTCTGCTTATTTTTTCACCTTGCATGATAGTTAGCTCTCAATAAGTGGCAATAAATTGTGCAGAAGCCATGAACAAAAGTATAAAAAAGTCAAGGTTGTTTCCACGCACTCAAGCATAGATATGTGGTGTATGACAAGTAAATATCTAACCATAATGTAGGTCTGGTTAGTCAATACACCTTAATAAGGTGTCCACCACAGTTAAGGAGCTATTCTTTGAGGGTACTTCAACATAAAATGTGTTTCTTTTCATTAGGTGCCAGGTCAATGAAACCTTTTATTACTAATTCATGTTTTTATGAAAAATTCCAATCAAATAGTCACAGTTCATATATCTGTCCCCGCTTGATTGTGCAGTAAATACAACAGCTCCTGGTTTAGTCTCTAGGTGACACAACAGATTACACAGTTGGCGTTTTGGTATGATGTAGCTTGGGGGGTGGGGGGGGTGGGGGGTGGCTTGAGACAGAAAGAGATGGCAATTGAACTGTCCAAAAGCATTAAAATAACACGCATTCTATTATATCACTGCTGTCAACGCCGCCTTATTTCCCAGTAGACTCTTTTATTTTTTCGCGTTCAAGTTAAACAGGATTTCGACTCCCCTTTTTAAAAGACGTCAGACGTGGGACAAATGAGTATAAATGGAAAATCTCTTGTGGTGTCATAACTGAACGTTAGCAGGCGTATTTATTTAAGAGTGGGCTTTTCCTTTAATGGAAAGTGTAAAGATAAGGACAGATGAAGAGCCAAGGGAAGACACGGAGAAAGTTGAAAACACTGCAGACACATGCAGGAGTCACATGGCCATGCGTCTACATCTCGGTGTCCCTCCTGGGCCTTTGACCTAAATTACTCCCCGTTCTCCATCTTGGCACTCCCTCAGTGTTTCACTCTGTCAGCATTAGGAGCTCTGCCTCATCCGCTCACTGGTTAGTAATGTCCCAGTGCTGCAGCCCGCGGTGGAATAAGCTCTTACAAGGCCAGGCTGAGAGGAGGAGATGGATTTAGATGGAGGCAGGCAAAGGGTCAGGTCTAAACAAGCTTTGTCGTACACTTCTTTGTGTCAATACTCCCAGTCCGGTCACATTGAGACATACTGATACCGCTGTTTCCACTGATAATACCCCATGTGAGTATTTGTAGAGGATAATATTAAGTAGCATTTAACTGCTTACATTGGGTGCAACAGTAGTGTAGTGACCCACAGGTGGTCATTCGGGTGGGTCGTAATAAAATCAGTTTTTTGACAAATTGTAGTGTTTAATTTGATGTCACATGCTTATTATTATATAGTTATAGTCATGTATTTTTAAAATGCTTCAAAAAATGTACTAAAATACCAAATTTGTACATACACTGCAGGCGCAAAGTAGCCTGACAGAAAAACGAGGTCCACTTACACAGAGAAATATGATCTTTTTCAGGCGTGAATACATTTTAATGTGACTTATAAAAAGGAAGCTAAAGGGCAACGAGAATGCTGAGCTTTCAAGTTTCATCAGGAGCCATTAATAACACCATCAAACACATCATGTTTAATTAGGAAAGTAGTTTAAAAAACACGCACACAAAGGGCAACCAATTTACTGCATACTGCTGTTAGGAAGTGAGTACAATTAACTGATACATAATTAGCCTGATCGGCCACCGTCAGTAATCAATACAAACACACATTATTAGACCTGTAAAGCATTCGTCAAACCAATAACTAAAAGCAGTCAGTGTCAGACAAGCTTATCATACTTGAGCAGTTGCCTTGTGTTTCTGTGGTGGTGGCAAAAACTTAAAAATATTAAAAGTTTGAATTAAGATGAAGCTCCCTGTGCTCTCTGGTGATAATATTACACCAAAAAATACATTCCTCCAGAAACACAAGATAAAAGGTGTCATGTGTGGACAGTCTTCTTGTCATTTGGCATCAATATAATCCATAAAGATAAACTGTATTTGCCTAGAAACTTTACATCTTGGATTTTGTTTGCCTCTGTTGGTTAGCTTAAGAAGTTACCTTAACCATAACCTTAGTAACCACTAGGCCTGGGTATCGTTTAAAAAAATTACGATACCAGTACCAATCCATGTCAAAATCTACTGACTCACAGTGTAGTATCATCAGCAAAAACACACGTTGTGTCCCCTGGATGTGCCAATAGTGAGTTTATTTCTTAAATCCTTTAGGAATTGAATGCATCAGAGATATAGCACGCATGCCTAGCAACATCACTGCCAGCTAATGACTGCTAATGTTTGCTCATTTAAGATGATTGACATTATGGAGAAAATTAGTAAGACTCTTCTTGTGCTGCTGTTACATTACCTTCTGGCATATCACAGATAAACTATGTTGTAGTTTCATCATCATTTATCACCAACTAAAACAAGAATCTAACACCAGCGTTCATCACCAGAGACATTTGTAATGTTTGGTGATGTCTTAAAAGTAACTGATTAAAAAATATTACTTTATATTCGTTGCTTTTTAATACTGATAATTTAAAACACAGACCCTCTTCGCCTGGTATCTGTTTTAGTATTTGACACCATTACTGTAACTGTACATTTGAACGTCTAATTGAGAAAAGGATAGAGAACAGGAGAGGAGAGGATGCTGCTGTGTGTGTAAAGCAGCAAGAAGAGTTGAAAGCCTACATGGATAAACAAACATCGACAGTGATCTTGGATCATTGTACAAGGTTACTGCACAGATCACCAACAAGCCTTTTGGTTAGGGCAGAAGTAGCCCAGGGGTTGGATGACTCTTCAAACACACAAACAGATTGGTTCCTTTTGTTTTTTTCACAGGACGGAGGCAAGGAAAGACAATATACCACACAGATTACCTCACAGATGAAATACTACAGGAAATGGCAACAGTGCAGCTGAGCCTGTCGGCATTTTGATAGCTCAACATAACAACCTCTCTCCATATTTTTCTTGTTTCCCTTTACCTTCTCCACCTTCCCCGTATGTCAGACAACATAAAGAGTCTTCGCTCTTCAAAGGGTTAGCACAATAAAGAGCACGAGCAGCTCGGCTGACAAAACTGGAAATGTCAAAATGGTTAAAAAGTGAGCTTTTCTGAAGTTGCGTCTTATCTGTTACACGGCGAGACAAACAGCGGGTGTTGTCGGACAGACACGGGGTATCATGGGAGATGGCAGTGAGAGTCTCTTCGGTAATCTATCACCTCTGGAACAGGGAGAAGTCACGCTATTGAGACTGGGGAATACACTGGCTCAGCACACACAGGCACAAACATACATCCTGTCAGGCCTAATTATATAAAACAAAGCAGTCACTTGTTGTTGAGGTTGACCCAGTGAAAACGTCTACCTACTTTTCAAAGGTGACCATTTACCTTACTTTTATTAGGCTATTAGAGTAGTTTGTTTGCCACAGTGGATAAGCCACCTCTGATAGTGTTTTCTAACATCAGATTCATAGGCTGACAGTATAGTTGTTTTACTGAATCCTACAGGGCCCAATTCTGAACATTTTGCCCAGTTTGGATCAATACAGCACCAACACAACACTGGGTTAATGTTACCCAGAGAACCACTTCAGCCAAGAGGTTGTTTGACACAATTTTAGTGTTTTTTTTTGGTTATTTACTCAAACTAAGCTTTTTATACTCTACTATTGTTAACCTGTAGGAATGACACTGTGCCTGTGGGACATTTCAGCCTTGGTGGCATTATTTTCAGGAACACTTGTACTCACTTTGGGGTTGTAAATTTGAAAGACTTACATTTTAAATGACTAAAAGGGTTAACGAACAGTAACCTTCTCATTTTTGGTACGCTAATTTTCAGGCTTGTGCACAGAAATATGGTTGCCTGGTAGGTTAAACCATGTGTGTTATAAAGTGTTCGAAACTTGTGTGGCGTTTAAGGGCATACTCACATCATTTTGTACAAGAAATAAGTGTTTAACCAACTCTTGTGTGTAATACTGGACCAAAAAAAAACAGATTTCTACTTTGTAAACATGGTTTATTGGTCCCATGTTGACCCAAACTGGGTAGAATTTGAACTCTGATATTTTCGGTGTGTAAAAAGTGAAGTTGGAGATTCTCTTTTTACCAAATATCTGTCATTTAACTTGATAACTGCAGAGTACAAGTAACACTTGACAAGACTCCCCACTCACTTTAGAAGCCATCATTGGATAAATGTATAGTGCAGAAACAAGACAACAATCAAGAGTTTATTTTTTGGTTGTGTCACCAGCTCACAGAATGGGCGTTAATTGAAATAAATGCTTGCCAACTTAAACATGTTACAGCTGGTTTTAAACACTGATCATTATGCAAGTTATAATTAAGGCAGCAGCTTTTATAATTTCAACATAACACTCTGTCAAATTACAATCATGATATATATATATAATATATCTTAATTGTGCATCATCACATCTCATAGACCCAAAACATCCTCTCACACCATAAACCTTGTTCACAGTGCGAGATATAATAAACTGACATTTCCCTGATGGCGTTAAAGCTCATCACTCTCCGAGACCAGACACACACATCACTGCTGAACCGCAGATATATATACCGGACCAGTGTAAATCAATGTCCAGAACGAGGGGGGAGGGGGAGGGGGGGGTAGGGGGGTGTTTTTCATTAAAAGTTGTCAGTGCAGTATTTACACCGGGGGATTCAGAAGACATATGAAGTTTTGTAACTATTGGATTCTTTTTCCTCTTTATTTGGTCACCTTATGAAAAGTTAATGTAGCCGCTCACATTTTCCGTTTTTTGCAATTATGTTCAATATTCTTGGTTGAGAACGAGCAGAATTTATAGCTGACAGTGTGAGAGGGTGCTGCCAAAGCCTATAATAATTATTTAATGACTGTGTGGTAATAAAACCCTCTAATAATTCTATAGTAAGTTTACTGCTATCCAGATTCACACTCAAATCTAAACTCTAAAAGCACACATTTGTCTGTGTAATAGATGCATGAGTGCATGAATAGATAAGCCTACAAGTGTGTGTGTGTGTGTGTGTAGGTGTTTGTGTGGTATGTGTGGTGTGTAGGTGTTTGTGTATGTGTGTGTCTGGCTACACAGGTAGAAAATGGCTTTAACCTTCATGCCTACTCGATCATCACCACTCCGTAAATGTCACTCCATCTGCCTCCCCCGCCACTCTGTTTACCTCTCTTTTTCTTCTCTTTTTGCTTTCCTATAATCTCTCTATCTCATTCTTGTTTCTCGCTGTCATCTCTTTATCTTTGCTCTGTATATCTCTCTTATTTCCCCTCTCTACCGCCGCAACACCTTAATCCTCCCAAGGCTCCTCTCTGCTTTTTTGTAACTTCCTCCTCTTGCTCCTTTCCCCAATCTCTTTCCTTTCCTCCCTTTTCTTTTTTTCCACTTCGCTTGCATCCACTTTTTTATCTCTCTCATTTTCCTCCCAACCCTTCCACCTGAACAAACACCAAATTGCTTCATCTTTATTGTCTCTTTTCGACTCCTCTCTTTCCCTCCCTCCTTCATACGCACATGATTTTGAAAACCCTACGTCAGCACCCCATTTCTCTCCTGTCCTCTCCATCCTTCTCTCTCTCTCTTCTTTTTTTCCCCTTTTTTTTCTGTCTACTTGATTCTCCTCCTTCATCCAGGTCGGATCGATATTTCTCAGGCTCTCAGTCGGAGACTTGAGAATGAGGCACCAGGAGGCTGAAAAGGTAGAGGGAGAGGGAGTGATAGAAAGAGAAAAATGATGTGCTGAAAATAGACAGAGGGAACAAGGGTGGGAACATGGGTGGCCATTGTGGCAGTAACATGTGAGAACATCATGTCTTACTTTTCACCACAGTTATTTCTAACTTTGCATTGTAATTGGCTGTCAGTCATTTCTATATATCTATTATAGCACCACCTACAGCATGTTAGCATTACTTTGCCTTATTCGCCATGACTAGCAACGCGCTACCAATGGCCGCACACGCTGTAGGTTAAGCAGCATCATTAGAGGTCTGTAGGCAAAAGTGATGATTCTGTCAGATCTATAGACTCATCTGAATGAGCCTTAAATGAGCTGAAGTTGGTGTTTAATGAAGGACACAGTTTACATCATTAATACGAGGCAGTCGGAGTCAACCAGCTATCAAATATGTTGCGTTCAGGAAAAAAAAAAGAAAAGAAAAAAACCCAGCACATCTAAAGCTTACATTAGCCACAGCATACAGTCAGCTGCTAATACTGTAGAGTCTCTCTGATGCTGCAGTAAAGGCAAAGACATCACAGGTGCAGCAGAACACAGATGAGAGTAAAATTTAATATGATACTTCATTAAATTCTCCAGTTCTTTACAAAGGTTTATTTCTTGTGAGATCTAAATAAACTTTCTCATTAAGCAGCTATTTGTGTTGTTGTTATCTTGGAATCTAATTCTAACTACTGCTATTAAACTATAAAAGAAATGAGACTGAAATATTGGTCAATATGTTATTTTAAATGCAGAGACTATAATATTAGCATAATATCAACTGGTAATACAGAATACCAAAGATGTGTGTTTCAGGTAATAAAAAACTGTGTCTCCATTGCATATTTTCTATATTTTTTCAACTGTGAAGTATAGTTTTTGGTCACAGCTCTTTGATATTTAAATTTAAGGAATCTTTATCAAAAATGTATGTTTTTATAATGTGTTTAAAAATGATGAAGTCATAAACAAATTGGCCAATATAGTGTTATCTGATTTTTGGTACCCTAGAAAAAACCCAAAAAAAACAAACAAATTTCATTAGTAGTATAAATGAATTTAAAAAAAAACACTTGAAGTCATGTTTTACTATATGACTGATGATCACCTACTGTTATGTATTCAGCATTAACAACAGGAGGACATATAGCCACATGTTTATGATGACAGTAACATCTGGACACTTACAACTAGAGTTAAATAGTTTCAAATCTGGCTAATTGGTAAGATACCTTAAATAAATGCCACAACACAACTCCTTTAAACTTCACCATCTTCATCTATACATAAATGTTGATGCCTCCTCATTGTTTTTATTTATTTGTGGCTCTCTTCAACACATCCAAAGTACAGTTAGTGCAGCTGCCAACAGTCACAGGATGTTTCCCCCTGTTTTTTTATTCCATTATTTGATGGCTCAAAAAAGAACCCTTGTGGAGAACAGATATAAATATCTCTTATATATATTTACAGAATCTTCTACGCACATATATATACAATTCATCCTTTTTTATTTATTTGCATATACTCGCCTGAGAAGCATACACAATGAGATTAAAGCATGCTGAAACCTGCTCCAGCACACCAGCCTTAAACAAGGACAGAAAAGGGAACTATAAATAATTTTTAGCACTTAAAAATCAGGAGATAGGCGGCGTGATAATCCTAAAATAATCAAACACTTCTACAATGTGATACAGTCAACTTTTTAATATGTGCTGCTGAACTTGTCTTGCAGTCCTCTGCTCGTGAGAGGAATCATTGTTACTTGTAATCCTCCAGGAGATACAGAAACAGTGTGGCAACCAGTCAGATAGTAAGTGTTGAAATGAGAGTTTTTGGCTCTAACAGCTACAGCTCCTCTCTTACCTTTGTTTGTCTTTTGTTAAACCTGC
>NC_084992.1:18096998-18167307 GCF_963691925.1 Scomber scombrus | reverse complement strand
TATCTCTCTCTTAAACACACACTTACTGTTACACACACACACACACACACACACACACACACACACACACACACACACCAGAACGTATACTTACAATGTGTGAAATAGAGATTGCGTGTGTGGGTGACCGACTCTTAGAGGGGCAGTCACATCTCACTCATCCCCACTTACTCATATACAACCTGCTCGTCCGTGAACACACACACACACACACACACACACACACACACATACTGTAGTCGCACACAAATCTTCTTGAGTTATTCACTGCATTTCTGCTGCAATATTTTAGCTCTAGGACAATGACAACGTCGCCATCTCTTTTCCTCTCTGTCTCTCACTTTCTTACACATCACACGCACACTCACACATACACACACACAGTCCTTTGCACACCTCCAAACAAGCGTCCATCATTCATGGTCGACGCTCACTCACAAGCTGTCAGACACAGTTCCATTTACTCGTAGATCATGCCGGACTGGCACACATTGCCTAAATGAGCTACTCAACACCTACTTACTTCTGTGCCTGCACACAAACATTTGTTACACACAAGCGCACACTCACTCATGTCCATAAAAAGAAAGAAATAAGCATCTTTCCTGTATGGACTACTGTCTGGATTGAATCAGAGGAAGCTATCTAATGATTTACATAGAAATTTAATGAAAGATACAAGATATACATACAATATACAGTACTGTGCATTAGCCTACACACTGTAAGTCTGGAGTATATGATCAAATTCATTATCACTATACAATGGAGCTAGCTATCACAAAATGTCAAATATGTGGAAAATGACACTTAAAATAATGAGTATGAAGTGATTTCCACTGTTATGCTTTATAACAGACTAAGTTCTGTTATGCTGTTACTCATTATAGTTAAAAGAAAACCTCAAAAATGAATATAGTTAGTTTTTAATTACAGCTTGGTAAGCAGATAATAAGTCATTTTTCTGGGAACTGATTGTTTATTGGTTTAAAGACAATTAGCACAGTACAAGTGATACTACCAAACAAACAAGTACAACAAACATTATAGATAGCAATTCCTTCCTCTGAAGCCTCAAGTTATGTGTTATTGTAGTAAAAAGCGCTCTAACCATGACTGGTGTGTTGGGACATTGGATTTTAACCAGATTACAGTGATTCCTTTAATGGCTATCACTGGGAGAATCCAGATGTTACAAATGGCTTCAGCCAATTACAATTAAGGCAACTTTTATTGTACTCTATGACATATAGCTGACAGGCACATAGGTTGAATTCCACACCCTGGGTCACTTTATTAATGAAGTTTCAATAATCAGGAAAAATTCATGTGATCAAACACTGGCACCATATACTGTATACACTCAGTGAGCGTTTTATTAGGAACACCTGTGCAGTCTAATGCAATCCAATACAACAGCTGTGCCATGACTTTGACAAAGCTTATACATATTTTATCCACCCTAAGAGGGGCAAAATATTTTAAACACTTTTCACTATAATGCACTATGACCTCAATGATAAAAAAATTAAGTAGAATAATCAGCTTTCCGACAATGTCAGCAAAAACTGAAAAATGTATAAGAATTTTCAAAAAAGTAGAATGTTGTATTGAATTGCTTTAGATTGCACAGGTGTCCCTAATAAAATGCTCAGTGAGTGTACATCTGACCCAGGAAAAACAAATCAGAGGCTGCCATCAACACCTCCCATCATTTATGTAAATTAATGTTAATAAGCTCTTATGGTTGTGAAAGTATAAATTGAGTACATAAACCATTATTAAAAATTACATATCCATGAATGAATCAATAAGTATTTATCATAGACAGAAAAACCTCTATAGCCTATATAAAACAGTTATTACAACATTGATAATATAATGCAAAAAGGTTATTTATTAGGTTATTACACAACAGCATATTACGCAAAAAGGCAATATTAACAATAATCAAAGCTTATAATAATCACAGTATTCACATATCAGAAGTTCACACTATCAAAACGTTGATTAAAAAGAAATGACATTTGCTAGTTGCTTTTAGACAGTATGCATTTTACAAGGTGAAGGTCTGAGGATCAACACCACATGTAATTATTGGTCTCTTCACAACTGCCGCTTGCTCAGAATCGTGATTTTAATAAAAAATCTACACAGTGATCATATGATCAAATAATTTCATCATGCTATAATTCTGCTTATACTTAACAGTTTCCCCTGCAATTGGTGTAATGATGTATGCGCGTCTCCAAAAACCTGCTCCCTGTATGTCCATTTTGCATGCATACTGTGTGAGGATGTGTAAGCGCAGTGTGTGTGTGTGTGTGTGTGTGTGTGTGGCCATCAGGAGAAGTGGAGCTGAAGTGAAGAGTTACATAACTCAGCTTCAAAGTAAGCTGCAGTCGGCCGGCCCGCCTCTCCCCCTCCTCCTCCTCCTCCTCACCACCACCACCACCACTGCCATACAGACACAGCAAAATGCAAGGAGAGAGCAAAGAAAACAGTTTCATACAGAGGAGGATAAAAGGAAGAGATGATATAGAGGAGAGAGGGTGTCAACAACTTGAGGTCTAAAATATTCTGTAGCAGGTACTGTATAATTCATGAAATAAAAAAAGTAAAAAAAAAAAACATACACTCATCATATAACTGCTCATATGTTTTAATGAAAATATGTAACACTGTGTCATCTGATCTTTTAAAATTGTATATCCTGGTATTTTTGTCATTTACAGATCTGTATGTGTGGTTGACGGGTTTGTGGCGCTCCATCAAACCCCACATGCCCCCGTCACGTCAGCTCCTTTGATTGAGAAAAGTGTCTTAAAACGTCAAGAAAAACCAGGGTTTCTTTCTTTCTTTCTTCGCCCTCCGGGCTTGATTCACACTGCCAGGCTCCTCTCACCCACTCATTGCAAAAAAGATGTCAATCAAGCTCCGTTGTTACACTTTTTCTCAGCGTGTCGCCGGGGCCGGTAATGGTTGCTTGATTGTTGCTTTGCTTTCCCCATTTTTCTCAAAGTTACTTGGGGTTTCTTTGATGGGCAGGTTACTATTAAAACTTTTTTCATCACTCGCTAAAGTTTTGAGCAGATAGTTTCGACACGCGTCAGTCGGCAGCATTTCTCTTTAGTTTGTTTTGTGCTGCACAATCAATTAGCTAATGAGCTGCTGCAGATGTTATAGTATTTACTCCCTCGTGTTTAAGCCTAAAACTAATTATACTGCATCATATTCATCGTGAAAAGTCAGTAGCTGAATGATTCCTAGTGGAAAACACCATTGCATTGATTTTTCAGGTAGGAAACACAACTGAAAAACACCACAAACCTCAGTCTTTAGGTTGTAATACCATAGAAAGTATTAAACACTGCAGCTCCCAGTTAGTAACACCTAAATATATGATAAACTTCAGCTTTTAGGCCATAAATAATACTTGTCAGAGGAATGGGTTTTTTTCCATTACCCTTGATAAGTCATTTTCTGGTCAAGAATTTTAGTTTTGCTTGGAGCAAGCTGTCAAATAATTTCTTTTAATTATTCTAATACCTGAAAACAGTGTTTGTTTCTAGATGTAAATGCCTAAATAACGAGAAGGCAAGTCTGTTGGATGCAAGTCCAAATTCAACAAAGAGAAGGTGTTCCTGCTACCTCACCAGTCAACTAGGAGCTCAAGGACCGCATGGCAATAACTAACTCTTCATCAGGGTGTTCAACTATGCAATTCTTAATTTACATACTCTACATACTCACCCTTCTTATTGTACTTTTTAACGATGTGTCATTTTTACTCATGTTATGTGGATTGGTCCAAACTGGAATACCTTACCAACTTTTTAACAATGACATAAATCAACATGTGTTCGATGTATTGGTGCAAAACTTGGTACAAACATTCATGGTTTCCAGATGATGAAGTCCTACTAGCAGGTTTTTTGATAATGAGTTAAATGTCTCCACTAGTGTCGGGTGGGTTGACATGAACTTCGGTCGAGACCTTCCTCTAGTGCTATCACCAGCGTCAAATATTCAGTTTGCCTTCTTATCACTAAAATACCTACAAAACTAGTAACGTTAGCTTTAGCCATACTTTGTGTTTAGCGCTAATAAGCAAATATTAGCATGCTAACACACCGTACTAAGATGGTGAACATTGTTATCATTGAAAGTCAGAGCTCGAGCAACACTTCTAGCATGACCCTGATGAAGGCTGCTAGCTGGAACGCGTTGGTCTACTAATAAAGTTCTTCTACACTACAAGTGTTGCTAGAGCTTTGACTTTCTTCACGTTTTTCCTGTTCCATTCACCTTGGAAGTAGGTGAAGTTGTGCCAGAAACCTCCACCATGTTTATACAACATCATTTTAAGCATTTAGTAGAGCCTCACAGAGCTACTAACATGGCTGTAAACATCTAGTCTTTTCACTGTTCATGCCTCATTTTGTGTATTTTTGACATTTCTGTGTCAGAGATGTGCCATCCTTTAGAGGTACGTGTCTACTTATCTTTGGACAGCTGACAGACATTCAGCCATCTTTACAGAACAGTTTCGTAGGCTGTAGCTTTCACCTCGTCTGAACAGCTCTCTGATAAAGAGCTGACTCTTACAGGAAGTCGCTCAGGGTTGCAGTTACCCTTTTCACAAATTCCCCTGAAGGAAATCCAGTTTTTCTTTACCAAACCTTGAGGTTCCCAAAATGGATTTAGAAGATGAAAGCTAAAGTGAAGAGTGATTTGGAGTAGTACTTACCTTCTGAAAGCCGAGGTGAGCTGTATACGGAGGAAATATTGTGATCGGGGTGCAAAATCTGTCTTTTTTTTTGTCCGCTGGCCAAATGGCTAGAATGTTCAAATGTTACCAACCGCTCGATACAATACATTAACATTGGGTATTTTTCAGCTGGTGATTGAAGCGAATCTACCAGCCAATTGCATATTCTATCAGCATTTGTCTAGTGTTGGCTGGTGCTGATTTTGTGCCCTGATTTTGGGTGTATTTCTGGTACCTAAAATATGTCTGGAAGGGTTGTTTTTTTTTTCTGCTTGTAGTTGATTTTGTCAAAATTTCCCCCAATCGCCTCGTTTCATGATTGTGACTCTATTATCTACAGATTGAAAGGTTGATAGCACAGAAATCATTTGGTCACAGTCAGGTTCCTCAAATGAGATATTAGCAGTTCATCAACATACGAAAAAAGAACATTCAGAGATGATGATGGAGGGAAGAAAAGAGGTAGTTAGTGTTCTCTAAATGTTGCTTTCTCTCTCTCTCTCTCTCTCTCTCTCTCTCTCTCTCTCTCTCTCTCTCTCTCTCTCTCTCTCTCTCTCTCTCTCTCCCGTCTTCTCTTTTTAATTTACCAAAAACAGCCAGTGGCCAGATGGGGATCAAATTACATTCACCTTTTACCTGCACTCCTCTGCGTAATTAGCGTCACACTTCCTTGTCATTTCAAATTAACACACTGCAGTTGTGCTATGTAATTATTTACCCGCCTGGGGAGTAGCTCTCTGCTTTTAACCACTAAATAATAACAAACACGCATACACAACAAAAAAAAGCACCTGTGCCCGATTTTACCTGCAACATGTTTAACTTGTTTTTTTTCCCCCTCACCATTACAGGGTCATTGTATATCTGCTGTCTAATTAAAGATGTCTGTGTTCAGTGTGTCTATCTAAAAAAAAAAAGGTTTAACTAACTAATGTTGTGCAACAGTCCTTTAAAATGTTGTGTGTTTTCACTGCTGAGATGCTGAGTATTTTGGGGGTTTGAGCATCAGGACCCAAAGCTGCCATTCTTTCCTATAGGTGTCCTCTTCTTTGCCAGTTCTTTGTCTTTTTTCTGATCATATGGTGGGAATGAAAGGGGCTGGGTCCTGTTCTTCAAACCACAGAGGCCTCTTATTGCTCCACATTCTCCCTCCTTTTCCCCTCTTTTCACTACCACCTCCAACCCACCCAACCACCCACCCTAACAGCACCCCCCAAAATAAAAGTCCAGGGAACAAACAGGGTTTAATGGAGAGAGAGAGAGGGAGAAAGAGAGAGAGAGAGAGAAAAAGAGGGACTTAAACAATGGCAGCCGTTTTCTTCTGCAGGGGGAGAGGAGGAAATCACATCCAAAAACAGCTTTCTTTGATCTTGTGTCTTTTCTTGTGATAAATCTGTGTCTGTGATGCCTTTTGTTTTTGTTTTTGTACTCTTTTTAAAGGAAAAAAACAAAAAAGTCACGAAAAATACAAAGAGAGAGAGACAGAGAGAAAAAAAAAACCATAAGCAAACATGAACTCTTGCTGATTTGTCCTTTTTGCTCTTGCTTCTTTTCTTTTTTTGATATTCTTTTTTTTTCCGTTTTTGCCAGTAATCTTTTTTGAATTTTCTCTTTTCTCTTTTTCCCCCCTTTTTTTCTTAACCCTAGGTCCGCTCACAAAAAAACACGATGAATCTTCAATGAACAAGCCTCGAGACGAAGGTATTTTTGTTGCATGTTTTTCCTTTTTTCTTGTTTTGAAGTCTTTTTGGGGGATGTGTACACATAGAGTGGAAAACACACACACAAGTCAAACATCTCTTTAGGTGGGACTTTTGGATATGAGATGCATACCGATGTGTTGGTGTAAGTGTTATGTGCTGACCAGTTAATTAAAAAAGCTGTCTATCCTATGCAAATCATTAGCCTCATGTAACCTTGGATGATCATAAGGCCTGGCTAATGGAACCCAGATACTCCTCATTATAAAGCCATCTACAGCACAGGCGGTTGTGTGTGTTTTCCAGAGGTCCTTATCTGCCTCTCAGCTGACACACAGAGCGCCCCGGACATCTTCATCACCCCCGTGCCCTTGAAAATACATTGGCAGACTAACAGCATTGTCCCCGTCCACCCCCCCCCCCCCTCCTCCGAAACCCCTGAAAACCAAATTGTTGTCAGGATTTGGAGCCACAAAGCACCTATTGAGACCGGCTTACACAATGAGGTGCATTATTATTACGCCTCGATCCCCCCACTCAAGGATGAAATTGCTATTGAGTGAGGACCTACACAAATATTAAGCTACCCTTATTCCAAGTCGGTGATGATAACATCAAATCAAGTCAGGGGGGGGAAAAATCAGGGACATCCAAGGACACTTGTGCCACTCTTTTGAGGATGTGGGTTTAATCGGCTGCAGAACTTATAGCCTGCTGTTAATTTATCTCCTACCTGCCAGCACGTACACTCACTATGGAGGTGATTTTATCTGCACTTTCATCCCCCCTCCCTCCCTCCTCCCTCCCTTCTTCCTCCCCCCTCTTGTTCTCTTGGACTTGTTTCTTGGAGGGGGGGAAAAAAAAAAAGATGAGTGATGATATTTTGATACATATTTCTCTTTATGCTATTTTGAGGGTTTGTGCGGGTGAATCTTTTTCTTGCTCCGTGATGCTCTTTGATTTGGGGTGTTTTTTTGAAGTCGGGAGTCGGGGAGGAAGTTTGACACAAGAGGATTTTCTTGGTGATCAAACGCAACTGGCGCAGGCACGACTTTTTTTTTCTTCTCTTCCCGAGCTGCCACAGTCAGCAAGCAGTCAAGCCCAGTTAGGACGCTACTCCCCCCTTCTCCCTCCTCCCTCCCTCCGCACCCATCCCCACCTCCTCTCTATATATATATTTATATATGTCTTTCATCCTTCATCACAAAGTCCAATTAACCTTGTTTGATTGGGAACTGCTAATCCCAGCGCACTAACTCCAGAAACACAATCCCAAACTGGAATTCATCTCAGGTACAAGGTAAAACTGGAGTCAGCTATGGAGGAAAAGCAAAAGGATGCACTGCAACATACAGATAAACCTAACATCCTTGCATAAGAATACAAATCCAGAGAGGTGGAGGTCAAAAATAACCACAGCACACTGAAATGACTTTATTAGGAGTGAACAGTGTGTTTTGCCTGCAGCATCTTCAGGTTAAGATGTTACCGAGTCCAACAAAGCAGATTCTGTTCTGATTGAACACGCTGGCTGTGCACAGGGAGTTCTGTTCACAAACACAGAAAGCTCGCATAGAAAACAAATAAACGTGCTGCGTATAACAATGCAGATGCAGATAATCTCCTTTGCATAAGACTACAGATACACAAAGGTATCCTGATCCCAATGGAAAATGAGCTACTGTACAGTCTCATTAGTTACACTGCTAACCAGGTTTTATCCTCTTCTCATTTTAGTCTATTTTGCCTTAAAAAAAAAAGTCAAATTTATGTGCAGATTTTAACATTAGAAGACTATTTTCACATTCATCTGCTCAGAGGGGAAAGTTTCTCTCTGCTCAAGTATAATTTGTTACATCACAGCTAGTTTGGAGCTAATTGTGATCCAGTATTCAAGGTGTGATGTGGAAATTTGAAACCTCCAGAGGGATATATTTTAGGTATTATGATGAAGCTGAAGGAGTAGATGCAATTTATTACAATTTTTAACAAGGTAATTGAACTTTTTTTGTGTGTGGAACAACCACCATGTCTGGAGGGATATTTAAATATATTTAGTCTAAAATAATGATGAGAATTAGCTTTCAAAACATATTTAACCCTTACATACTTTTCGGGTTCAAATTTGACCTGTTTTAAGCTGTAAAAATACCATCATTGCATTTCTTTTAGCCAAATGTTTCCTAATTTTAAGAAAGAAAATGCATAATGTTTTAAATTTAATGTACAAATTTGACCCATGGTATTTAAATCAATTCAAAAATTAGCATTCAAATATGTCTTATTCATTATATTTTATAAAATGTCTATCTAATGTCTTTTTTTTCCATAAGATTAATTAAACAGAAGGATTAATAAAACATGTAATAATGACTGATGGGAGAATTTATGAATGTGAATTGGTGTAGAAACTAATAATGAGTCAGTATGTGAAGGTTATTGTAGAATATAAACTGCTCCTCAAAATGGTAAAAAATACAGCATAATTCCCAGAATGACATAATAGTGAAGACATGAACTCCTGGATTTCCTTAATGGCACAGTCGCTCCTGCTTGGTAACCATTATACAAATTCTACTTGGTTCATTTCTTCTGCTTCTTACAAAGTGATTTTATGTTGTATTTCAATGCACGGCATGTGTCTGAATAAAGTAGACAGCAGAAAAAATCTCCAAACTCCTTAAATCTGCAGTGTTTTAAAGACAACTGCTCATTTGGATGCAACAAAAGTGGATCATTAGTGTAGAACCAATGTAGCTGCATAAAAATCGCATTTTAAAAAACCCCCAGTAATAAAATCCAACAGCCATTTGTGTGCATTAAGTCCTTGCTGGATACCGCCGCTCTGACTTCAGCTCCCAAACTCCTTTTAAGCTTGACCTGTGCAAACCTGCAACATAAGATGACTCACTCCTGCCTCCAATTGTCTGAACACTTTCACGAATAAAGATTTTAGTACAAGAAGCCACATTCAGTGTGTGGGGGACTGTTCCAGTCTTACATGAAGCTGGCACAGACCGGATTTGTTTTTCTAACCAACAAAATAAAATGACAACCTTAAATGAAAGACTGTAGAAAACAACACAACCAGCTATAATCTGATAGCGGTTCATCCTTTCCGTCCATCCTTTTGTCCTCATTCTTTCAGCTGTGTATCAGCGGCTTTTTTCATATTGGTACACATTGAAGCAGTATATTCAAGGCCGTCTATTCATGAGCTATTCAAGTAAAAAGGACATGCTGTATGTTCATGAAGAGAAGGGAGGAATTAAGGCAGCATCCTTCACCTATCTTGATGACTTTATTTTACAGCAGTAGCAGCGTTCTCCAGCTTTACATCAGGTGTGAGAGCAAAGGCTGTTTGGCCGCAGTGCTGCTCTGTGTCGAGGGGTGATGTTCAAAAAGATTGATAGAGCTCAGAGCAGAGCTTTGTGCATAGGTGCGTGTGTATGTGTGTGTGCGTGTGTGTGTGTGTGTGCGGAGGAGAGGAGGGGATTACAAGCCACGTCGAGATCGAGCTAAATCAAATAAGAGACAGAGTGAGTGTGTTACTCTGCTGTCCTGTGTGTCAGCTCTGATTAGAGACAAACCGGAGCCACCTGAGCCCCCCAGAACCTGGAACATATTTCTGCCAGGAACAATGTCACCTCTCGCTGACGTCCTCACACACGCACACACACACACACACACACACACACACACACACACACACACACACACACAACACAAGCCATTAAAATGAAATGTGCACTCGAAACCAAATGATCTGACACACAGATGAAGTACAGTTTGCCAAAATTTAGCTACCATTGCAGAATATGTGTTAGCTTTCACAAGTATCACAAGTGAGAATATAAGAAAACAATGCTATATATATTAAAAGGCACCTATTATGCTAATTTCCTGCCACTTATTTTTGTTCTGGGGCTCCATTTGAGTAGCTTTGCCTGATTCACAGTTACTTATTTATCTTATACTGGTCTTTTATGCAGCCCCCTCAGTTCAGCCTCTGTCTCATAACAGGCCGTTTTAGCTACTGTCTCTTTAAGGCCGCCCTCCTGTTGAGCCCACTTTGTTCTGATTGGCCAGCTTTCTGGAAGCCTGGCAAGGAGAAGTCATGTTAAGTCGGCTTGGACTGCAAGTAGAAAAAAACATTATCTGAAACTTTAGCCAGGTTTAATATGAATATCTGACATGGCAACATTATATACATGACTGAAAATAAGGAAAAGCATAAAAGGTTCTGTTTGAAGTCAGTAATTAGTAAGCTATATCAAACATTCTCTTTCAATAATCTATTAATCGATCAATTAAAGTTTTATTTTATTGCTCAGTTGAAAAATGATGCAGAACTTTAAACCACAATGTAAACAACCACTTTCTCCTCAACTCTCCACCTCTTTATTCCTATTCCCCTAATAAAAAGGGAAAGGGTGAGATTAAAGAGAGGCTGGAGAAGCAGTTCAACATGACCTATTGTGTCTGGTAATCTGCAACCTGACAATTTAGACTCCCCATGTTATAGATGCCTAAAAATGGAGACCGCTTTAATTTTCCGCAGCTGAGAACAGCCACTAACATATTACAGCAGAGCCTCCCGACGGGGTACTAAAGTGCAATAAATGTCTTGGTTTCTGGACTACTTTAAAAAAAACTTGGAAATAAATAAGGAAAAAGAGGCAGAGAGAGAAACAGATGTTATGTTACTGTATTTATTGTTGCTGTTGCTTTCATTACCTGATTATCTGCCTTTCAGGAGGAAAATGTTGCTGTTGTTTTTTTTTTTTTTCAAGCCTTAAAGGCCCCATGAAATGGAAGTTAGAGCACATTTACCTTCTGTTCTGTGACATATTTTCCAATGAAATGGAATATTTGGGGCGCCGTACAGTTACAAGAGGGGGTTTAAATCAAATCCTTCACATTTGATTTGGCCACTAAAAAGTGGGCGGGCTTAGATTAAAGCATGATACAGAGCTACACACACCTCCTCAACTGTTGTTAGATCAGGAGGAGGACGAGGGAGAGATGAATGAATCACACCTCAGCTACAGTGTTTTAGATACTGATATCAAAACACACATCTCTTCCATATTGCTCTGTTAGCTACTACAACCCACAATAGGTGAAGTGCAAAGTCACATTTGATTGGATAGACTTTTGTAAACACCCCTGAGTGCAGGTTGAGTCATCAAACATTTAAAACATTTTACAGGGAGAGAAAATACTTATATTTAGACGTAAAAAAATACTTTTATACTGATTTTTGGCGGATAACAAGAGATGGATGAGTTAACACAGGGACACGTTAAAACTTAGAGAATGTATTTTTCATTTCATGGGGCCTTTAAGCATGTATATTACATCACGGATCGAAGGAGGCCTTGGATTTTTTCCAATAACGCTGTCCATTTTCTTCATTGCTAGTGATGATAAGAATATCAACCATCCAACTGGGTATTTAATTACTATGTAATATTAGCGATCATTAATCAAACAAAGCGGTGAAAGGTGCAAATTTACCTTCACTAATTTTGGTGGCCAATACTTCATTTTCTGTTTTAATATGGCACGATTATGCTGGGATGATAGAATCACTCCTTGTTATATTTGTATTTGACAGTACTCAATGCTTGCCGCTAATGGAAACAGAAAGGTTATAAAGCATAAACAACGAGTGTAGCCTCTGTTTTTCTCTCTGTGTAAAGATTGTTTTCACATCACTGGATGTATAAATAAAAGAGAGAGGCTATTTCCTGGGGACTAGGATATTACATATGTAAAACAATAGAAAAAGCAAAGATTTAATGTTTATTTGAGATTTGATTGCTTTTACTTTAGCTTAAGCTATAATAAAGATCAGTAGATTTAACAGATAACCAACTATAGTTAATTGCTGTTAAATGAACCCTTCTTTGTTTTTTTTGGTCCATCATTTAAGTGTAAAACACCAAATCAAGACTTCAATTGGAACCCGCTAGCGCTTACATGCTCCGATGCTCCTCCTCGGGTGGATGATGGAACAGCTGATAACAACAAAATCAAAGCAATTAATGTTTTCTGGAGCTGTTAAAGCTGCAATCATTGATTATTTTTCTTCCCTGTGGGAGGCGAGACAAGCTGTAAACACAACACTGACATCAACTTATAAAGTATTAAATTCTGATAATGGTGTTAGCAAAGAAATGACCACACACAGGATATAGATGTTTATTTGGGGTCATATCCAAGTCCAAGTGTTCACTGACTTGTTTAACTTCAGTTCAGAGGAGATATGTTTCTTTAGCTGCTAAATTCACTATATTCATGTATTTTGTGTAGCAGATGTTTAATGAATCATACGCTAGAAAAAACCAAACCATGAGCTAAAAGAGGATAAAACGCTTAATAGAGATCTGAGGGAGAGTCCAGCGTTGGATTCTGACCTCTCTCACATTACAAATGTGATCCGTTGTTCACATAAAAATATCGATTAGCGCCGCTTTAAAGGTTTGTGCGCCTGCTGTGTTAAATCCATCAAAGCACAACCAGCCTGTATTTACAATTATGATCCTTTGAAAAACAAACAAAATCTAGAGTATTCATTCTTAAATCACACTCTTTGGTTATGAATGAGAATATACCTCAAAAGACATTGATTTTAAAGTTGAGGATAAACACTGTTTACTGACCTAAAACTAGATCATATATAACATATAATCCTGTTTTAGAGTGAATACGGAATGTGTTTCATATTAAAATTCCTGCAGCTTTTCTTTATAATGAAGTTCAGTCAACATAAATAGTTAAAGTAGTATTGTGTATTTGAATATTTATGATAGTGAATTCATTTTGATGTGCATAAATAGTTTGAAGCATAGCATACTACATCGGGGGCAATTTAGTTCAGCTCAGCACAACAGAGTCTGTCTAAAGTATAAATAAAATAAGAATGTCTGCAGCAAAAGCCCACACTATTAATGTTACACAAGTCGGCAATATGTGCAAGAAAAATCACTTAACTACCCATGTTAAACAACAATGAACAGGATGTGTTGTTAACAGCTCCAGCATTTATGTTTGTATTACTTAGAATATGATTTATCCAGGACATAGTGAAGAGCATGTGCCCCAGATCTTAAACAAGAATACTCCACTCCACACACGACAAGCAGGGAGCGGAATTAAAACAGACCAGAGTGCCAAACGCTTGTAAAATATATCGTCCCCGCTGACCGCCGTGCGCTCAAAAGCAAAAAAACAATGGCTCTGTATCAAACGGGCTTTTTGATTTACTGCTTGAAAGCGGCGGTGTTTGTGTTCCTTCTGGATGAATGAGCGCTGTTTACTGAATCAGCTGTTAAAGAGCTGTTTTACTGACAGATAGCGTGTCGACTTATAGCCAAGAAAAGTTGGACGCTGGGGAAATGCATACTTTTGGTGACTTTTAGAGGTAGTAGTAGCGAGGGAGTGAAAAACAAGACTTGAACGTGTATTAGACGGAGTGACGGAAGTCTCGACGCTTCCACTTTGCCGATGGCGAGCTTGATGAAAGGCATAAAAGAGCAGGCCTGAGTGGCTTTATCACAGAGAGACACTTCAGCGAGGAACATGAGACAATAGAAGACGGTCGAAGCTCCCTCCTGGATGACAACAAGCTAGACGGCAACAGAGTAATAATACGTTTGTTTGTGTCTGTGTGAGACAGATAGAAGCGTTTCTTTCCACTCTGTTTTTGTCTGCATCAACATATTTTTCTCAATTTCCTCTCTGTTTTTCTTTTTTTTGTTACTCTCTTCCCTTCCTCCTCCTCCTCTTTGTCTCTCTGTATTATGTGGTGTTTCCACTCTGGTTATAACTCTGCTAACAGACGTCGGCCTGTGGGGCAATGTAACATCTCTCTGTATTGGCTCCTCTGTTTGTGCTCTCAGCCGCTCTATAAAACACTCCCCCCCTCCCCTCCTCGTCCTCCCCCTACGATTACAACACCCGCCTCGCAATCCCTTGTTTTTTCAGAATGTGGCGCCATGCGGGGACGTAGACTTGGCACGTTTCATCTTTTTTTCTTATAATTAGGAGCCATCCAGGGAGATGTTCTCTGTATTTCCTGTAGGCTTTTTTAACACGGACACTGCAATATTCTGTACTGTCCAATTCACATTTAAACAGACAAATCTCTAAATTGTGAAATACAAAAGGGGACAAGAATCCAGCAGCGAGTAAATGCGCAGGTCTGTCATCCATTCTATTATTTATTTCGCCTTTTTTTTTTTTTTTTTTTTACATCCTTATGTGCCTAGTACAAATTACTTTATAAGAGGATTTTGAATGGAATGAGATGGCACAGGGACACGGTTCAGTAGAATATTGAAACATGATGAAAGGAGAATGGGAAGACAAAGCAGCAAAAAAAAAAAAAAGAGAAGAATTGAGGGGGGGGGGGGGGGGGGGTGGCAAGATCGAATTTAGCAGGTCACTGTGGAACATATAAAAAGACAGGAAATATTTAAAAAAACAGGACATCCTGGCGCAGGAAGCAGCACAGTATGATATAGTGTGGCACAGGACTACAGAACCCAAATCAGAACAGAATTTGTGCTGTAAAGGATTAACAGCACTGTCAAACCTGCTTTATTTTAACATTACCACAGAGACCCAATCTCCCTCTATCCCTCTCTCAGTGGGCCTGTCAGTTATTTGCTACCTAGGCTCGCTGCCTCCCCGTCGCCCTCCACGTTTCGGCCCACGTCGTGTCAAGGTTGTATCAATATCGTGTCGAATACACCTACTCCATCGCGCGCTGACAGTTACTATTTTATTGAGCTTGAAACCCTTTGACAAGACAAAGAAAGTGAAGAGGAGGGGAAGGGAAAGACGGAGATGAAAAGGATCGGAAGGTAGCGGGAGATAGAGCGGGACAGCGGGCTAGAAAGAAAGAGAAGGGGAGAGGGGAGGAGAGAGAGAGAGAGAGAGAGAGAGCTACTTGGCACCGTGTCATCTGTCAGCTTGCTTAGCGCTTGGGAAAAAGCTCAACACTGTTTTTTTTTTTGTTTTGTTTTTTTTTGCTCTTGGCTGGGCTTATTGCCGTGTGTAATGGCTATAAGGGACTGAGGGAAGCAACAGTGAAGGCTGGCTCATCTCCTCTTTCCACTCCTGGACCTCGCTGAATAGCCCGATCCTGGCTTTGAGCTAGCCAAGAGCTATTGTGGGTCTATTTAATCCAAATCAATAAACTTTAAAGTGCTCAGTGAAACAAATGAAGTTTGGAATTGTCAAATCGTGTTGCGGAGAAGACCTCCTGGCTGGCGCCAGCGAGATCCGTAATATTAGTGGAGGATTTAAGGATTATACACTAGGTTAGTGATTGACTTGCTAGAGGAGCTACAATGGACATGTGAGCATTCTGGAGATCGTAGAAAGAAGTGTGCACGTGTGAAATTGGGGGACAGCTCTGTGTAGTGCTGTACTGCAGTGTATTTATGTCCATACATCTACACTCAGGAGTTTGCATGTTCTCCTGGTCCCTGCTTGGGTTCTCTCCAGGTACTCCAGCTTCCTTCCATAGACTAAAAACATACAGCTTCCGTCAAGTCACTCTGTGTCAATATGAGTGTGAATGGTTGTTTCTCTACTCTATGTTAGCCCTGTGATGGACTGGCCACCTGTACAGGGTGTACCCCACCTTTCACCCAGTGATAGTTGGGATTGGCTATTGCCCCTTCGCAACACTCTAGATCAAGGGTGTCAAACACACGGCCCGAGAGCCAGGACAGGTCCCAATCCGGCCCACTGGATAAGTTAAAGTATGAAAATTGTAGAAAAGTAATTCCAATGTTTCTGCTGATTCAGAGGTTTTTCTTTCCCATCCTGACTAGAATATACATAGTTTCATATTTGAAACATTCAGATATTGAACATTTTGCAAAATGTCAATCAGCAGCTGAGACATAATATTGTTGAAACTGCTCATTTCCCTTCAGACATCTCAGGCTGTTGATCTGTTTTGCAAGGAGATTATGGTAAAGTTATAATGTATATGTAATATTTGTACGTTATTATGTAATGATTTTACTGGTCCAGCCCACTTGAGATCAACTTGGCCTGTGTGTGGCCCTTAAACTAAAATGAGTTTGACCCTCTTGCTCTAGAGGATAAGTGGTTTGGAAAATGAATGAATCTATACTCATTACACTTTATAGTACTCTATACTCATGTGTTGGAGATATGGTTGCAACCCATGTGGAGAGAATATTTGCTCCATTAGGGTTGATAGATGTAGAGGAGATGAAGGAGGCTTTAGAGCAGGACACATGCCCAGCTTCTTTAGCCACCTCTTATTAACCATCATCTTTTTACCTCATGCTGACTTACATTTGCACAAGCTAACCCTTTCAGTGGAGGGTTGAACATTTTAAGATATTTTATAATAACAGTGTATAGTATAGTGTAATAACATTTATATCAGTAATGTTGCTTTAACTTAGATTTAATGTTCCTTCAGCAAAATATTGTTGCTGCTTATATTCTTTGAAAGTTCCCTTAAGGACTTTTGTGTTTTTCTGCCAAATCTAACTAATCTAATATTTGCTCTAAATGGCCAACATTTTGATACAAACTTCTCTAAGTATGTTCATACCTGTAATCAAACTTGCAGAGTTTAACTTGTAAGTGAAACAGCTGTTGCATCTAAAATTCAGCTTCTCCGCTGCTTGAAACTTTAATTAAGCCAACAATTCAAACATGACAAGCAACATTTCAAACGTTTGATAAATAGCATTGAAAACAGGCAGTGTAACCTGTTTTGAAGCTGTGTATTAAACATTTGAGGCAGTGAAAATATTCTTGGCAGTCACATTTTATTTATGAGTTGGATGAAGGTGTGCCAAGGTGTTTAATTTAGGATTTTGCATCAACGCAAGAGACAGATGTGATCAGCCGGGACCACAGGTGGAAAAATTCCATCAGCCATATATCAAGATAATTTTTCTTTTTTTTTGGGGAGGGGGGGGGGTTGCAGCAATGACAGAACTGAAGCAGCAGTGTTAACGCCATCAGATTAACTGTCGGGTCAGGGAAGAGACGACATAAGTGGCTGCTGATAATCCATATCCCTCCTGGGGTGACATGGAGCACAGGAAGAGGAAGATCTCTATACATGTAAAAAAAGAATGTTTGATTACAGATGAACAGCTACACACACACACACACACACACACACTGGCTTCTGGCAATGGCGGCTATAAGGCGGAGATCACAGCTTTAACTGTACGCCTGCTGAGAAGACACAAAACACACACACACACACACACACACACACACACACATACATATATATTGTACTAACACAGGCAGCGAGAAAAGATGAATCATTTCTCTCACATGCGTCAGCTCAGCCGTTACATGTTGAGCAAAGTTGCTTTGTTAAGTTACAAAAGTGCCACTCACTTTGACTAGCCACCGCACTTTCCTTTTTTTTCCCTTCTTATTCTTCTTCCTCGGGTTGTTTCGTTTCTTTCTCACTTTGTACTCGCTGCGTTTGTGTTGTGTGAGAGTGTGTGTGTGTGTGTGTGTGTGTGTGTGTGTGTGTGTGTGTGCGTTTTTTCACCTGGATTGGATCGTAACTGTCGGAGTAGCGTTCCAATTAAGGAGGTATTGTTATGTATGAGATGGAGAGCTGGAGTGGTGGGTAGAAGCAGAGCTGACAGCGTTACCTAATGGGAACGCTGGTGTTTGAATGGAGACAACAGCGGAGACTCTATACACCCCAATTTATTTGTTTTCTCTGTGACTACTGCTGGAACTCATATACACTCAGTAATACAAACAGAATGCACTCATAAGATAATATACTCTACAGTTCCTACATGCACTAGTGTAATGTGAAATTAAAAACAATGTATGTAACATACAAATGGGGAATAGAATAATGAATATAGTTTGTTTTTATTCATTTACTTAAGTCTAGTACACACTGATTAATTAGTTACTACTGACTCATTTCCCTATGCAGTCCCTTGCCACAGTGTTTAAATAGAACATAATGTACCTGCATGTTATCTGCAGTTACATACTTTACATGTACATTACACATTAGAAAAATTGGCACAACCAAAGAAGCAATCAAGTTAGACAACCTACAATAAAACCACCCGATCAAAAGTGACAGAATAATAGTAGAAAAAGTAGAAAACTACATCCACACTGGTCATCATTATTACTCTAAGCCCGGTGCACTTCATTCATCAAATCCAAATTTACACACACAATTTTAAAAACTGAAAAATATTTGCTCTGAAATGCCAAAGATAAAAGAAACAGATACAGAATGACACCAATCACCTCCAGCTCCTCTTCAGTGCTGGCAGCTCTGATTACTGCTACCTTCCCAGCAAATGAATTGGTATTATTGAGTTGTGTGATATAATTCCACTCTTGTTTGGTTTTAATGGAAAAAAAACACAGACTGGAGGAGCTTTTTAGTAGTGTGATGATACACTCTTTTCTTAATGCCACGCTGTGTCAAGTTTGCAGTGATGTGTGTACAATTACAGATGTGATCAAATTACAACAGCTGGAAAATTGATGTCAAATCAAATTTGAAAGTTGAAAAAAGTTGCACACGCCTTCATGAGTGTGTTTATAATGACGAGCAAGTGTCCAACTACTGGATCTAAGCCTGTGTCAATGAAGCCTCATTGCAACACACACTCACACTCATTCGGTCCCAATTAGACCCCAGACACCCCTGTGAAACCAGGGCTGGAACGGCAACCCCAGTAATGGCCGGATTGTTGAAGGAGGGAGGGGAAGGAGCGACTGGTGGACTGGGGATAATGAGAGGTTGCACGAGGACGGAGCATAGCTGAGTACATGTAGACATACACAAGTGTGCAAATACAAATGTGTATGTACAGTATGTGCACACATGATTGCCTTCCATTGACATTTATTCCTTATGCTTGTTCCTGAAAGTAATAACCTGCTATCTGGAGTGTATAAGAATCCATATTGCTATTGGCGATAGAGGTAATTCAGCTTGGTGATGTTAAACCTATAGAGCCAGATCATAAAAGCTTCTTGTACTGCACGATACTGTATTGCAAGATAAAGAGAGAGAACCTAATTTTTCATTTTAAATTGAACTTTAGACGCTGCAGTGTGGAGCTTTTTTTTATTTTGTAAACAAACACAGTTATGTTTTCATCCTTGAGGTCTAACAGAAGTGCTGAATGCATTTCCTTTCTCATAAAACATGTGTAAATTTAATTTTTTTTAAACATTTTGAAAGCAGTCTTGTTCTTCTCTGTGTTTGTTGACACATTGCTGGCATGTCTCTACCACCTGGAGATAAGTGGGGTTCAACTAATAATCCTTTTTATTATCAGTTAATCTGCCAATTATTTTCTCTATTAATCAATTAATCATTTGGTCTGTAAAACGCCCCTTATTATATTCCAGAGTCAAAGGTGACATATTCAAATGATAAAGATAAAGACAAAGATATTCATTTTACTGTCATGTATGACAAAGGAAAGCATGACATCATCACATTTGGGAAGCTAGAACCAGCTAATTGTTGGCATTTGGCTTAAAAAGTGATTAATTCTTGATAAGGCTGGACAATTCATCTTACATTTTATTGGAATGAAAATATGACTTCGGTACATCACAGTATTTGTTAAATAATAGAGTAGAATAGAATATAATAGAATAGTCTTTATTGTCTTTGTACATGTACGAAATTGAAAGCAATCCTTATGATATCATAAATAAAAAAAGAAAGAAGGTGCTTGTAAAAGAATAAAATAAATGAGTAATTAGTACTACAACTAACTAAGTACTAAACTAACTAAAACACATAATACACACACACACACACACACACAAGATATTCCACTTGCTGCCATCAATATTCTACAATTCCCCTTAATATTAAACTCAAAATTGCTGTTGCAGTTATTACAGGATCAGGTTTTTGGGGCATTTATTATTGCTTTACAATAATATGTGTCGAAATACCATTTTAAATGACATCATGTGGTGCTGCAGATAAGTCCAACCACATGTTAGTATTCTTTTCAAAATCATTCAGCCCTAGTTAACAATTAATTATCTGTTGATCAGCTGATTGGTTAATCATCTAATTGCTGCAGCTGTAAAGTGGAATAATGTGAATGTGTTAAGCATCAGCAACATGCCTGTACTGTATGTGAGACAAGCAAAATGAGGACTGAGAAATAATAATAACACTGCTCCATAACGCTAGTGCTGGTCAGAAACTCCACAGGGTACCTTTAACTCAATCCCCAGCTGGCTCTTGTGAGATGTGAGAACTGGTGAAATGTCAACGAGTATTTTTCTCATGAGGAAAAGTGTAGAGGAAAATCGCTCAATACACACAAGAAAAGGACAGATTTACAAGAGTTGG
This sequence comes from Scomber scombrus, assembly GCF_963691925.1. Taxonomy (NCBI): domain Eukaryota; kingdom Metazoa; phylum Chordata; class Actinopteri; order Scombriformes; family Scombridae; genus Scomber; species Scomber scombrus. Next base: position 18,146,432 of record NC_084992.1, on the reverse strand, counting down.
GACAAGTTTTAAGTTTTTTTGTGTCATGAGATCGATAGTTTCACTGTCAGTTGTGATTTGTCATTATTTCATTGATATTTTGAAGTTTTTGTGCAGCTGAATCATGCCTTTAGATCTCCATAGTCCTTTAAACAAGACTCATTAATACTTAAAACTTCTGTCTCATTATAATGTTGCTATTTTGCTACCAGTCAAGCGTAAAGAATGTTGGGATAAAGGCAAGGAAGGAAAGAAGAGGGGGAGGAAGAGGAAGAGGGGTCAACTGAAGTCCGAAAGGCTTAAGTCTGAAAGAAAGGGATGTGGAAAATGGAAGAGAAGAGGACTGTTAAGAGAGGAGAAGAGAGAGGCAGCGGTGGGAAAACAAGGACAATGCCTGTGTTTGTGTTGTCTTTGTGACTGTGGTATTTCCGAGGACAGAGAGGCTGTGTGCCCGGATGTGTGTGTGTGTGTGTGTGGGGGTGTGTGTGTGTGTGTCTGTAGTCCCTTCCCCATCCACTCAATTTGTGGAATTGATCTGCTCCCTAATAGTGAGCAAAACAAAAAGTCAGCCTAATCCAACCACTATTTATAACACAGATGGGAGAGAGAGAGGAAAGAGCGACGGATATCATTTAACAGTAGAAGTGCTACCAAATCCTGTGACGGACAGATAAGTAAAAGATAAGAGGGAGACGAAAAGATAGAGATTGAGAAAGAAAGAAAAAAGTGGAAAAAAGCAAGAGGAAGACTAGTAATTGGAATAAAAACAAGTTACAAATAGACTCTCGGAGGAAGAGGCTAGCCAGTGGTAGATTAAGACGGAGGGAGAAAGAAGGAGAGATTTTTTTAAAAAGAAGAAAAAAAAGGGGGTATCGCAGAGAAAATGGAGAACAGAAAACAAACGGAGACGATGAGAGAGGTCAGGGCAGAGTGAAAGATAAAGGACGTGAGATAGATTGAGAGCAACAGGAAGAGAGTGAGAGGAGAGAGAGAGCTGTTGGCAAAAGGCAAAGAGGTGTTGCGAGTGAACAAGAGGAAGGAAAGATGAAAAGGGAGACAGATGGATGGACAGCGGGAGAAAATTAGGGAGGAGCGCTTGTGGTTTTTTTGGAGATGTTATTGAGTGTAATAAGAGCAGGTTGTTATGGCCGGCCAGGGCTTCTTTTTTATTCTTTTTCTTTTTTCCCCAGTGGTCTTACTCGTCTTTTTTCTCCTCCGCCTCGCTCTGCTCCTTTTTTTTTTTTTTATCTCGCCCACTCCTAATCTGCAGAGGGAAAGAAGAAGATGAAGAAGAAGAATCGCTGTGTGATTTAGAAAAAGAGAAAAGTAGATGTAGGAGGTGAAAATCATCCTGAGCAATATTAATGTGTATTACAGCTGTAATAATGATAATACACTACTAGATAACTGATTTGAGTAGGAGCTGTTTATCTATATTTGTGGAGGTTGCAGGATGGGGGGAGGTTGTTGCTCTGATCTTAGCCAGCATATTGAGCTGTGAGGTGGATGTTTACTCCATGTTGCAGGAAGTGAAGTTGGTGTAGACGGAGTGCAAACAGCATAGCGGCTAGAATCATCCTAACTCCATCCTGCTCCCCATAGACCCAGTGTTATAAGCTCAGGCAGACAGTGAGAATAGAGACTGTGTGTGTGTGTGTGTGTGTGTGTGTGTGTGTGTGTGTGTGTGTGTGTGTGTGTGTGTGTGTGTGTGTGTGTGTGTGTGTGTGTGTGTGTGTGTTTCCATAGTCTGCTCACTGAACAATAGGAAAGTGGTGAAGCTTTTTGGTTCTCCATGTATTTGTATATTTTAATCAATGGACGTCATTAAAGCTGGAGTGTGGGACTTTTGTCTCCGCCTACTGGTAGTGAAGGTAAAATAGGGGTGCTCGGCTATGATTGTCTGACACAGACATGCTGCACGCTTTCAAGCGCACCCAGAATGACAGGCTCTTAGAAAGGGCTGGGAAAAATGGATATGTTTTGATGCTCCACCAGCCCAAAAACATATTGTTGGATGGTCCGCTGGCCCACCTGGATTGGTCCCAGTATGCTTCATGGCCAGTACACCACTGGCCCTGACCTACTGTTGCTGCTGTGAAATGGTGGTAAAAATAGTTTCAAGCATCACACAGAATTTGATCCATTTTGTCGAAAATATTTGTAAAGTTTAGAGGTTTAAAAACTCTTCTTCTTTTATATATAACAGTTAGGCACTGCAGGTTTAAACTTGAATTGAGCCTTTAAACTGCAAAGAACCTTAATACACAAAAAGTGATGGACACATGAGTTAATCGGCACTTGAGACACAACTTCAAATGTAAAATCATGTGGGATAGAGTTACAACATGCCTATCGGATCCTAAATGGCCTAGAATGTAGTAATCTCTTAAAAGGCAATAATTGTTAATTATCTTCACATAATTATGCAGGCTTTAATCAGGGAGTGAAGGGGCTCGGTACACTGGGACTGACACTTGAGAGTCAGCTGCCAAACAGCAACCTGTGAATGCATTGAGATACCTAATGATTAATATTAGCTTCTTGCTTGCTTCTCGCAGTATGTCATGTAAAAGCAATGCTAAGTCGTAGCTAACTCTCCTGCCTTGAATGTCAAAGCTTCCTAGCAGCACGTGAATGCACCAACAGTCAGGAGCTTTTTAAGCATATCCTGTCATCACCTGATGAAGATGTAGTAATATAATATAAGTAAATGTACTGTATGTGTTGTTAAAGCTAAAATATGCAAACAACCACAACAACAGATGTGTTAATTCCATTATCAAACACCAAGACAAATAAAGAATGCCTTTTTTTCTTAAGCGAGGACTAGCTGTAATGCTCCTGCTACTCACAAGTATTATAATGCCAGTGCATGGACACACACAGACACACACACGTCCCAGATGCAATCAGTATGGCCTTTGCCTTGATCCATTGTGCTCTAACGATTAAGCTTTAGCCCAGCTCAGTGGCCTATAGGCCAGCTCTGCTGCTGTGCATCTCATCACATCCCATTCATCACCGCGCATCTGTCTCCACCTCCAGCCCTTTATCACATCAGCCTGTCATTGACCTCCTATTGACCCCTCCCCACACACATACACACACACACACACACACACACACACACACACACACACACACACACACACACACACACACACACGCAGGCCCACTTATCTCATTTGAGACAGGACATATACACACTAGTAAAGTTTCTACAGTGTGTTTTTTCCTGTATGCAGTTTATTTCCCACTGCTCATAACCAGCTTGATATCTATTGACTAAACTCCTTCAAAGAGACATTTTGAAACAGCTATCAATAATATCTGACAGATCATGTAAATGTGAAGCTCTGCTGTATTTTCATGTTGAAAGTTGTACTCTTGTGTGTTACATTTCTAAGAAAACCGCATCTGTAGTTCCGGATCATCAAAGATATGAAAAACAGTGTTTTTTTTCTCTAATGCACAAATGAAATTCTTTTGAGGGTTTTCCTCTGAATATGCAGCAGATACCATTTACATGGACAGTCGTACTTTGGTTCAAGCGAAATATTTCTCCATCAGCTTCCATTAGATGTTTTCTTAATGAGGAGGATGTCTTGAATATTTAGAGTGAAGCCTCCATTCCGGAGTATATTTAACCACATAAATTGGGGATGAACACTGTATCCACGTTTTTCTTAAACAGCTTGACTTGCACATAGAAGATAAGCTTTTTGTAATAATTCTGATCCATCATAACTCAAATTACAGGTCTGAGAAATATGCACCAAGGTATTCCCTCCATTACACTGTTACAATATTTTCACCACTCTATAACCTTTCCTGTTAATTGGACCACTAGTACAAAGACCCTCTGTGTATTTGCACACAGATGACAGTTCATCATTTGCTGTGAGCAATTTCCCTATTATTACAGCTTGGAACCTCAGCGTTAAAGGTCAATATTTATCTCTACCTCACACTCAAATTCGCTCGTGCACACAGGCGCTCACACGCTCGCGCCGGTCTATCCATACAAATGAAAATGAAAATAGAAATGGTGGAGAAAAAATGTGCTAAGTCAAGCCCATATGAGAGAAATGAAAATGCTAATTTGGAGACGGCATATAGTTCTGTATGCTGCGTTATTCCCCCTTGAGTTGTCGTTTCACCCCCAACGTGATTCAATATCTTTTTAATTACGGCTCTCTGTAAAGAGAGGGGCCCTCCGCTCCCATCGCTCCATGCTCACTTTAACATATGGGAAGATGATATCTCAGCAGGCGTCTCCGCTCTGTGTTCGGTTAAGAAGGAATATATGCTTTTTAAACGCTGTGTCCTCCACACGTCTCTCTGCTGCTATAGTGAGACAGATTGTGGTAAAGGTTAATCCTTCAGGTGAACCTCTGCTGTTATTTAAAAAGATATAAACAAGGCAAATATTAATATAGACATTACAATCAAAGGCATTTCATCTCACTTATCCTTTTCTATTACGCCGCAAAGTTCAGCCATCCCTTAAGTGGATATCAATCTCCCTCTCCCTCTCTGTTTGGAGATGTCAGTGTTTACTGACGGCAAATATCAATTCCCATAAAATCAACAAGCGGCACCGACGTAGGCCACGCTCCATCCCCATGGCTAATCAGTCAGTCTGCGATGCAGCGGAGGCGATGGCCCCGCGTCCCATCAGGAGACCAGAGGGTGGCGTCTCAGAGGGCAGCGGTGGGCGGCGTGCTAAACTGGAACACTCGACACAAGTTTAGGCCTAATCGTCTCATTGTCTCCGTTCTGCTTGAAAGGATCAGCAGCCGTGCTAAGCTCCTCAGGGTACCAGCCCTCAGCTGCTCTGCCATCTTGCATTGTCTTTGTTGTTGTTGTTTGTGTTTGCCGAGAGGAGCCACATTTTTTTGGCCACTTTGTTAGGTTTTTTGATTTCATTCACCTTTTAAATTTGGGTTTTTTTTTTTAAATAATTGATTCTTCACTGTCATTATAGTGGAGGTGCTTTTAGGAGTTTGGTAAGTTTTGGAAAAGTTTAGTGTTAGTGAAAGAAACAGAATACAGTTTTAATTACTAGTCATTTACATCTATATTTTATCCGACTTAACTATATAGAACTAGTATTACCACAATGAAAAAGTACTCTAAATACTATAAAAGAGAAAATTCCTGTAATCTGAAGCAGCAGCAGCAGCAGTGTGAAATGTTAGGTTTGCATCAGTGGTAACTTAACACCAAAGTTCAGCTGTATGAACAGTCAGTAAAAACGAGGCCTCATACATTGCTTATTTTGTGTTAAGGTCATTTCAATTCCAAGGCACCTAAAATAATGCAATTACCGTACATTAAGTGGTTCATCTTAAAGGTTAAAGTAAAAGGTAGTAGTAAAGTAGGTTTTTGAACTTTCTTTGAAGTCATGGACACGCCATATTTTTAAGATTTCAGTTGCATACTGTCTTGAAATCAAATATTTGATTCACTTTGTTCGAGTTTTTTTCATTCAACTTTACTATGAGAAGTAAAATACAATACAGTCTAAAAAACAAACAATACAGACTAAAGGGAAAGAGCAAACCTCTCAGCCGTGATGACCTGTTGCCTACGTTCTACTGTTGCTTTAGTTAAACGTGCAAACAGGAATATGACACAAATCACTGGAGCGCCACATGTCAGGATGAGTCCAGGCCTCTTCCAAGGTGTCCCTAGCGACACATTCCTGTCATCGCTTTGAATGCAGCATTAGCTCGTGTCTGTGTGGAAGCGTTGACCATCTGCCGAAAATCTAGGATAGGTTGTCAAGGATTTGTTGAGGCTTTCTAGCCATATCCCAAACTGCCTGCTTGGTACTGGTTGTACAGGACATTATGTTACCATGTAGCATCTGTCATGTTTGCCTTGTAGACACGTTGGGAACGAAACACAACCTGAAAAACAAATGATACGAACAGTATACATACACCACAGGTTCTCCCAGGAGAGCTGATGATCTGATTAGTTTTTCAAGCACCTTGCTGCATCTAATTTGCATGTTTTTAAGAGATTAATGATGGAGTTTTTTTTTTTTTTTTTTGCAAGCTCTGGAAGGAAATTATCACACATGGGGATGAAATGTGGATCCAGAGGCTAGGGATCTAACCATCCGCCTGTTTCCGGGCATTGCATGCTAAACTTTAGTTATGGTATAAACACAGCAAAGCCAGAGGCGGAGAGAGAGAGAGAGCGAGAGAGAGAGAGCCTGAGACGGCAAGGGAGAGGGAGAGAGAGCTTGTAGCCCCCCAGGGCCTCAGTCCTATCTGTCAGTGTGCCAGAACGATTCGCCCTGTAACTGATCCATGGACACAGAGTCTACAGGTCAACTGTGACAGCCTGCTTGGTGCTCACGCGCGTGTGTGTTTGTGTCTTACGCGGGGGTAGGTGGGTACATCAGTGCATCTGCATTCTGTCTCCCATGATGCCAGTGGCTGTCAGTCTTCATCTCCTGATGCAGAATACAGAGATGTGTGTATGTGTGTGTGTGTGTGTGTGTGTGTGTGTGTGTGTGTGTGTGTGTGTGTGTGTGTGTGTGTGTGTGTGTGTGTGTGTGTGTGTGTGTGTGTGTGTGTGTGTGTGTTTGTATAGGAAGTGTCTATGTGGTCATTTGTGACTAATGAAATGAGATTCAGGTAGAGACGCGGCGAAGGGCGCCACGGGGGTTAGAGATGCACAAGTGCAATATGTTGCCACAGCAACAGTCAATGAGACTTTGTCCACGTGAGAGTGGCTCATGGAAGGAGAGGGAGAGATTTAAAGAGAGAGAGAAAGAGAGAAGGATAGAGAGAGAGAGAGAGAGGAGAGGCGGAAACAAGTCAAAGTGAAGCAGTTGCCATAGCGACTCTCCATTGCAGCTGCCTGTAAATTTCTCTCTCCCCAGTGTGAGTATGTCTGCCTGACTGATGCACTGAGTTTAACATTATGACTGTCTATATGTACGTCTGTGTGTGTGTGTTTGAGAGTGTGTGTGTGTGTTATTTTAGGGGGTGTGTTCAGTGTAAAACATCTGATGCATGTTTCAGCAGGTATTTCACATACATATATATACAGTATAAGCAGGTTTCAAAGAGAGTCAAACACCCTCCATATCTTTTCCCCTCTAGCAGATGCTGTAGTGGTTATTTATGTGGTTGTTATGCGCTACTGCTCTCATTTCCCTAGGCCTACACACACACACACACAAACACACACACACTTACACACACACGGAAGCCAAAAGAGGCTGTCACCGTGCCATAGATGTATGTCTTGCGTGCCATATGCTACCTTAGGATCCTGGCAGTCAGTGGGGAGACCGGTTCAAAGGCCAACGAGGGCCCATCAGGGACCCTTCTGCATGCATGCCACGCTGCATGAGCGGGCATATGCTAAAGCCTCTCATGACTGACAGTGAGTGGATGCACTCTGATATAATCTGCATGCATTTTTTAAGGGATGATAGAAAAGTGTATCATCAATGCTGTCATGTTTTAAAAGGCAAGCAGACAATTTAGATCAGCCGCCAACCAATCAGTCGGTCATTTCATTGCATTTATTTAAAGAAGTAAACATTTGTTGAAGTACATTCTAATGCTTTACTTTTTCAGACATTTTTGAGAAAGGAAATGTGAAATGCAGACTAACGCCACTAATATTAAGAAAATGACAGCTACTGTGGGTTAAATCTCTCAGCAGGTCTAAGTGAAATCACTCTGCTGTACAATTGCATTATAAGACTCAATATAGGATTTAAAGGCTCATGGAATGACTCACAGAATGAATCTCTCCCTCAAACTCCCAACTTTATGTCATGTTTTCTGATGGTAAAAAAAATGTCATTTTCATTTGAAACTTTTTTCCATTTACTTTTATTTCCACCTTAAGGCAGGACCCACTAACAATTTGTGCCAGTGCGAAAATGATAGCATCCAAGAAAACGGTATTTTCTAGAGATTCCCCACAGGGGGATTGACCTAGAAATAGGTTGGTACAGCATAGCCCCCCCCCCACCCATCCCCTACCCTGCTGCTGAGGGCAAGTTGCAATTTGCATTTATGGGAGTTCCGAGTTCCAAGGTGCAAAATAAAACGAGGAAATTATGGAAATTCATAGCAGACATGATATATATATAGAGCCAGTGGCCTTTCATTATCTGTTGATTGCACACAGAATGTTCTTCTTCAGAGGGGAGCAAAGACATCAACTTTACTCTTTGCAAATTTGGATTTAATGCGTCTCCTCACATCATTCTGGTGCTTTTTCAGCGTCTGTAAATCGCCTTTGTGGTGCCCACTCGCTTTCACCGCGCCACATCATCCCAGAGTGCATTTTTACAGTGTTAAAACGCTCCTCCTTTGCAGCGGAGAGCTTTTCGGGCCTGAGCTTTGACACCATCGCTTTGAGCTCTCGCTGCAAATGGACTGCTCGCATTGTTTGCTCTTTACATTCCCACATTAACAGTTTTATCTAATTACCTGTGTCAGCTTTCATTCCCGCGCTTTCAATTAGTAACTAACCTTGAAACAGGTTGGATCGGTTGCACATGCGGCTTGGGATTGCATCAGGCCTCAAGTGAGAGAGAGAGAGAGAGAGATTGTGAAAGATTGTCAGAGGCAGTGACACGCAGGTTCAACTCTAATATGCAACACTACCCTGTGATTTTCTTGAAACATCATCGCTTTAATCACCAGGAAACATTTGATTCGATTCGTGTGGTGGTGTCTCTCTGTATTTGCCTGTAGCTGGAATCATTGCCTGAAATCTAAATTACCTCAAGCTCGTTTTTAAGAGCTGACATCCAGCTGCAGGGGAACGTAGCACTTGTTACACTCCTGATACAGTGCTGTGTTCTCATGTAGCCGAGCAATTTGCTGTTTGTTCAGTATATTATCTAACACAATGTGTGATCAAAGAGAATATGAGAGGTGTAAATACAATTATTGACTTTTTTTTTTGCTCTCCATGCATGCTTTCTGCTCTGTGTGTGTATGTGCGCATGTGTGTGTGTGTGTGTGTGTGTTTGTGTAGACATTCGTGACCGCAGGAAGAAGCCGGTGATGCTTGATCGTGGTGACCATGAACTACCGGCTGGGCGTGCTCGGTGAGTGACCCGGATACCTTCTTAGAGTCGATTTCTCTCAGCCGACTCGTCTTTTCTTCTCTCGGGGTCGATGGAGTCAGTGATGGATGACATCGACAGGATTCATCAATCTAATGACAAACGGTGCGGCCGTTTGATCATGAGAGCTCACTTTCGCATTGATTTTCCCTTTGTTGATTATTCCAGTCTAAACACTCAGATTGTGAAATTGTTTCACTGTCTGTGAATGTCAAGGTTTCATTATAGGACCACAAATCAGCTGTTATTGAAAGCCCTCCTCCAGGTAAACACAGTGTTTCAGTGGCTGCTGTATTTCACACACACGCACACACGCACGCACACACACACACACACACACACACACACACACACACACACACACACACATATCTTGATTCTTGTTGAAAAGGAGTATTTAATTCTTACTTTTTACTGTTTATAATGACACTTGGTCACTGCTTTTTTAGAATTTTAAGGTTAAGATAAGAAAGCTGATTGCAGATAAGCTATAGTAGCTTACATACAGTAGTGTAGTAAAAAAGCAAGAATAAAAAAAATCTAAACATTTCTTGTGTTTTTTACTGTTCTAACAGTAGTTAAAAAGTAGTTTTTGAATGTTTACGGTGATTATGTAGCCACAACTGTAAAATTACTGCATGATTGTTAAAGTGTAATTAAATGGAAGTCATAAAATGCCACCAGCATCTACTTATTACAAGTAGTAACATTTATTTTGAAATGAGAGACAACAGGAAACATTCATAATCTTGCACCTTGACCTTTTTGCCATGTGGCTGTCACTCTGTTATATATCTGACTACTGAATCCTGCAGTTGGTCTCCAGTTATGGTTTGCTACCAACTCTAATAGAAGACCTTTTATTGGAGAAATTGCAGAGACAGCAGGGAACAAGCATTCAAATCAGACACAGGTCTGGCATTTTTACTGACACAGAAATGCGCCTGCACAATTCTTCATTTTAACTGTCCTGTCCCCGCCGCCGCCAACCTCTAGGTGTCTATTTCGCGGCTGTATAATTTATTCTACAAAGACTTATAAAGAGAGAGAGGAAGAAAAAAAGAAGAAACACCTTTTTTTACGGGATGTTTTTCTGTTGGAGGAAGTGCGGTTATGATGCACTTTGGAGCCGTTACTACCAGACGCGGCGCAGAGGAAGCGAGGGATTTGGAAAGCAGTTAGGGGTGGCTTATAGGGCGAGCGCTGTACATTACTGTCTGCTCAGGTCGCTGTGTGATAGTCAGGGATGAGAAATGGGTATCATCTGTCACCTCAGCTCTCCAGCACGAGCTCTTCATCCTTTCCCTGAAAATACACTTGACTACTCCTCTTTGTTACTCAACGCTCTCTGTCTCCCTCCATTGAGACCAAGTAATTTAGCTCTGAGAAGAGGAACATGCCTCTAAGGAGACAGGTGCTAACTAAAGGAAACTAAGTACATTAGATATTTCATTAGCTGAGGACAGAGTGGCACGCTAGAAGCTGTTTCAAAACCGGCTGCCTGGCTTTAAATTGTTTGTCTCTTTATTTCTTATTTTTTAAAGGTCGTTACCTTGTTGTTTTTCGGCGGTGACAGATATGCATTTGCATGTAATTACATAAAGTGTTTGCTTTTCAATGCATCTTCATTGAGTTCATCAGCGTTTCTGCTACAAGTGGATAATGAAACGCAATCCAAAAATGTGACAATCGCTGGAGTTCCAGTGTGTGAAAACAGCGAGCGGTCTCTCCTTTGCTTTTATATTCATCTGTGCACGTGATGAGCAGAGGTAAGGAGTTAAAAGATGATTATTTTCTTTTTTTTTAATGTATTTTTGTCTGGGAACATCCTTAAGAACTTGTGGAAGCTCCAAAATGAGACAGAAGTTGTATTAAACCCAAATGATCCTTCAGTGTCAACGACTGCATCAAATATATGAATTTGCTCTGTTTGTTATCCGACTTCTTGGTAATTTAATCCATTCGTGACAGTTGTTAATTGCAGCCAAACAGGCTTAATAATAAAATAAAGTATTATGGCACGACTGTGCCGTACAGTAGGCCATGTTTGTCTTTGTAGTGGAGTCTTTTTATCCCTGCTTGAGCCTCGTACGTAGAGTTTTAGATGGATAAAAGATAATCCCTGTCAGAATGAATTCAAATAAGTGGATTACTAATAGAACTTTAGTTTTCAAAGGCAATAAAATTACCCCCAATCTGTATCAACAGTGAAAAAAAAGATAATATCCTTCGTCACTCTTTCGCTGGATGTATCATCTCACCTCCTAGTGTGAATCTTTACATCTCTCTCTCCTTTTCCCTCTTTCGGCGACCTCTCCACACCGCTCTCGTCACATCCTCCGAGTCAAGGAGAAAGCAAATTGAGAAGGGAGGCTGTCATTTGTATGCAAAGAGAAAGCTTCGCCGCTATCTCTCCCCAAATATGAGAGCCATCCAGTGCAATTTGGCCATGATAGGGGGGGAGAAATGTGAGTAATCTTTCACCCCGTGCATCCTATATGATGGATGGCATTTGGCTTTGACAGAGAGAAAGAGACACACACGCACGCACGCAGGGAGGTTTAGAAATGTTCGTTTTGTGTGTTTAGAGGTACTGTAGCCGAGCGCGTTCATGCATATCAATCTCTTGCTGAAGCTTCCTGCCCCCTTGCGTTTGCGTTCCTGCTTCAGCAATCCGACACGCCGATTTGGAAGGTGCGAAAAGCAGGAATTATTGATACAGCGGCTGGATTTGGTCAAAATGTAAACTGGATATCGCCCCCCGTGCCTGTGTTTGTGTGCAGACGGGAAGCGCTTCTTCTTTGGAAGAGATTATCTTCAATCTCTCAAGTGTCACACACACACACACACACACACACACACACACACACACCCTCCTCCTCCTCCCCTGCACGTACTAGATGTTACACAGCCAGGCGTGTGTCAGTTGACTGATATGCTCTGGCTGCTTTAGTCACAAGTGCAAAAAAAAAAAGTGAAATTCTTTGCAGTCTTGATTTATGAACTCTACCTTCAAATTACCGTGCGGGGGCCTCTGCTTTGCCGTATATTTTCCAATTTAGCAGAATATTTAATAACCTGATCACATAAATGATTACAGCTGGAGTGGAGTTCATTTGAATAAACTGCTACTAATTAAGACTTTTAAAGCTGGCCTTACAGGACATGTTTTGCCCATATTGCACCTAGAAAGCAGCAGATTGCAATAGCTTCAATCCCCTGCTACCTCATTTGAAACCAAAGAACATATTTTACATGTGGTATATCACTTATGCATCACACAAGAAGAGAAAATATTTGATTTAAACTTGTTTTACTCTCCGACTCACATCCCTGTTTCTGGCGTACAACTTAAGTCAGCTGTCTTACTATTACCTGCATTACAGACTCCAGCTTTACTCTACTTTTTCTCCTCAGTGCTTCTCCTTTCCTCCTGTGGCAACTAAGACCAATGCTCCATCCATTCTAAAGCCTTCACAGCATCGCATTTGTTCAGTTATAAATCCAGCCAGGACTAGTGAGGAATAAACGGCCTGCTGTAGTTATATTTAGTCGCTGCAGATGCATTAAAGACATAAATAAATTCTGTCTCTTTCACTCTTTCTGCTACCCTCCTCCTCCTTTAGGCTGTGTGTGTGTGTGTGCACATGCATCGTCTGCATATGAGACCATTTATGAAAAATAGCACATAAAGGCAGGAGTGACAGTAATAGAGGCCGGAGGGGAAAGAAATCTTCCCTCTCAATCTTTTTTTTTTTGTTTTGTTTTTCTTCAATCAGGCTGATTGAGAGACGTGATCTTTTCTCTCTCCGTCTGACACTGTTATTTAACTCCTCTCCTCTCCGGCCCTGTCAGCGCCACGCAAATGATAACCAACGAGGAATCATCCGCATAGCAGAACACGTCCGGCTCTGACCGTATGCTAATGTGGAAATTTACCTGTCTGGACCCAGACAGGCGCAGACACTGCTGAGGAGGCGGTGTAAAGTAGGGAGAAACAACAGGCAGTCTCCAGCTGGGTCTGCGAGGAATTCTGCAGAGTTAAATATGTAATGAAAAGCTTTGTCGGGCCACCGAGCACTTGACCTTGCCTCTGCTTCCTTAGCGACAGACATACTTTAGAGTACAAACGTCACCTCCACCTCAATGAGCTTTTTATATCCCTCCGCCGACGACGCGAAACACGATGGAGGGAGAACAAGAGCAGGAGAGAGATGAAAGTGAGACTATGCATTCATTCAGACATTAACAATGATGATGAGAGCAGAGAGGTGGAACAGCGCAGTACAAAGCTCGGAGCAGTTTTTTCGGCGGCGCGAGGGCGCGCGCAACACTTATGTCGACATACTGTACGCGGCAGGGAGCTCTGTGTGTGTGCACACACCGTGGCCGAGATACACGCACGGAATCGGGCGAGAGATTTTGAGAGATGAGAGAAGTGACAGTGGGAGAGAGATGAGAAAGAAAGAGAAAGAAAGAGAGAGAGGGCAGAGAGCAGGAGGAAGGGGGAGGAAAAGAGGGGCTGCATTTGCCTGTGATGCTAAAAATAAAACCTGCAGAGCAGCTTCTGAGTGTGCACTAGAGCAGGCATTCATCTAGAGCACAATTATATATGCTCCGTCCTGCTGCTGTCTGCGCACATGCATACAGCACAGATACAGCAGTGAACCATCCGCTCTGTACATTCAGTGCATTAGCTGCACACACACACATGCACAAGAAGACGCTAGTATGTTTTGTGCTCGGGATGATTCCTCCCTATAATAATGGATCTGCCTCACACACACACACACACAAACACACACACACTTTGTAATACTGGAGAATTGGTATTCACGGTGTGTGGAGTGAAAAATGCATGCTCAACGCTTCAGCAGGGGGTCCTTAGCGTTTGTGTGTGTTTATGTGTGTGTGTCTGGTTTTTTTGTGTGTGTGTGTGTGTGTGTGTGTGTGTGTGTGTGTGTGTGTGTGTGTGTGTGTGTGTGTGTGTGTGTGTGTCTGTGCGGTCCCACGACTAGACAGCAGTGTGAAACGCGACCTGACAGGACCAGAGAAGATATTAAGACACACAGGCTGAACACCTCTCCCAAACACACACACACACACACACACACACATTTGTGCTCACACACACTATTCGCAGTCTCCATAGCAACCCCCGGCAGAATTGATGAGCAAAGTCCTCTTGACTCTATGTGAGGAGGGAGAAAGGGGGACTGTGGTGTCTTAAGTGTGTAAGTGTTTGTGTGTGTGTGTGTGTGTGCGTGCGTGCGTGCGTGCTGGGTGGTATAGAGAGTGACTTTGAGAAAGAGGACAGGCTGGTCTACTATTTTCTGAGAGGGGATTAGCACCTCAGGTGGCCTTCATCACACACACACACACACACTGACACACATTCCTACGGGCAGGTGAGACGCCCTCCTCCACTGACACACACACACACACACACACACACACATTAACACAGTCACAGACATGTATTCAGACAGCTTCCTCTCTCATCGTTCCCCAGACGCTGTTTCTCCTCTGTTTGTCCGTGGCCTTGATAATCTCTCACCTGACAGGCCTCCCACTTTCTTGCCTTCTTCTATTATCCTTTCTCTTTCTTTCATTCATCTCCTGGCATCTCTCCACCTATAGATATACCCCCCTTGAGAATTTATGGAGCGTCAGTATCAGCCTCATTCTTATAAGAAAAGCACTAAAACAGGGTTTCCTGTATTTGTGGGACTCTTGGAACGTCATGCATTGTGAGTGTGTTTTGAGGGGAAATGAGGATGGGGATTTACGCTTTTACCAAGCAGTTTTCACAGATTGCTTTTAAAATGAAAACTTGCTTAAAAAGGAACATGTATAATGGTAAACCCTGATAGCTGCATAGGAAAAGGGGCACACCACTTAACAGCAACACCCCCTTTTATATTCTGTACTGTCTGCTGTCCAATACAAGTAAAAAATGCCAACAAATCTTTAGAAATACATCGAAAACCCCTAAATACATGTATTTATAAAATATGTTTTGATCCAACATGACCAACCCTAACCCTAACCCTAGTTTTTTGAGGGCGTCATTATGGTCCTATACTAAAAATGATCCCAGTATAATGCACAGAAGAATGCAACTATATCCTCAATAATAAATTATCTCCCTACTTTCAGAGCTGTCTGGCAAACCAACAATGTAATAAATCCTTGAAAACTTAATTCATTGTGAAGGTCCAATAATTAAGCATAGTCACCACCAAGAACAGTCAATGCATTTTGTAGTTTTCAGCCCAGTTGCAGTGGAAGTGATTCACCTCTTTAACAATTCAATACTGAAGGATTTTCTTCTGTTATTTCCCAACTTGGGTCGTGCCAACTTCCCAAATATCCCATTTAAATCATGGAAAAACATGGAAAATCTCTCTTTTTATTTTCATTGACAAAAAGAGGAGAGAATATTACACGTACGTTAACAGCAGTGAGTGCTCCGTCTGCGTATCTACACTGGAGGCGTTCAGGTGCAGTGTTAAGTGTAGGTCAGCCATGTATGTTAGCACTTAGAGCTCAATACACAATTACTGTACTTACATGCATAAAACAGATAATAGACTACAGGTCACGTTAACATGTAATTATAATGGAAGTGAAACATGAGCAATACACAGCTTTATAGACAGCCGTATTGATGAAAATAACAGTATATAACATCACAGATTGCGATTGATGACAACATGCTTTTCAATTGTATCATTATTTTAACTACCATAATTTCCATTGTTCAGAACACAAAGGAAAGTGTGTCATGTACTTTGGGCAATCAAAAAATGGAGAGTTTTGGGCTCCAGTTGTTGAATGGTGTCGGTTTAATATGAATATGTTAATCAGAACATGTTCCATGTCTGGATGTACTCCATGAATTGAATCCATCAGAGCGGACAATTTCTGCAAAGCTGCAATCTTAATCATTCACCCTGTATTTGTCATCATGTAAAAGAAGTTTGACTAAAATGACAAAGAATGATTGGTTTTGGCTTGACTGGATTGCTCTGAAATGTTCAATATAATCAGATGGCAAAAAAGAGTAAAATGTCAAGTTTTCATTGAGTAAAACTGTAGTAAAATAGTGGTTTCTAAGACTAGAATGTACTGAAGTTTAGTCATTAAACTAAAGTTAAAAACAGTATTAAAAGTAAGAAGGACATTTGACACAGGAGTAAGGGTTAGGGTTACTGTGAATACATAAATGAATAAAATAATGACAAAATTAACTGTGTTTTCATGGACTAAATAACTTTTGTGAGCTCCAGTCAGCGCTCTTTATACTTCCCATCTCACATACTGTTTCTACAATACTTCTATGATATTGAATAGACAGCTAACATGTTATGTTCAGCTTATTAAGAGTTGACATAGCTAAAATAAAATATGTAGAAAGGAGTTTTTAGTCTGTCTATGTTGTTTTTTCCTCCTTTAACTTTTCCTCAACCTACCTTGCTCTTCCTCTTACAACTACCACCTCCTCTCTCTTTATCTCATCTCTACTCCCTTCTATGTTTGTCCCTTCTCATCTTCTCTTTCATTTAATCTTCACTTCAACCCCCCCTACCGAGCCTTCCCCCATCATTGGCTTGTGGGCGCTCCTGTAAAAAACTGAGTTATGGCGCAGATTATGCTGATGTACGTTTCACATGTCAAACAATCAGTTTTGTAAGTGAGGAACCATGGGATGGTAATAGCCAGGGATGGATCATCATTACGGAGGCATGACAGCTGTTTGAATCATCGCGTGGCGCTACGGGCCTAACTGGGAGTCTTAGCTCTCCCGTGGGGACGGCAGTGTTGTTTGGGTAGCCAAAATAGCATATCACCCCCCCCTCCCCCGCCCCCCGTGCATCTGTACATTTAGATAGACGCTCACACAGTCTGGCTGTTAGTGATTTAACACCAGCGCTGCGAAGAAAAGCAGTCGGAGTTTGCGCTGCGGGCTGCTGTGACGTGTTGTGATATCTCTGAACTAAAACTAACACGTTCTTTGAGTTCTTTTGGTATGCAGCAACCACACACACACACACACACACACAACGACAACAACAATAAACACCATATGGCGTCAGGATGCTACAGCACTGTGTTTTTAATAATCCACCGCACTGTAGGCCTTGTTTGTGTTTTGTTTTTTTTGTTGCTCCTGATGTTCACTCTTACAGATGTGCGTCAATCCTTTAATGCAACTCACACACACACACACACATGTTCAGGTGCAAAAAGAAGAATCCACCTTTTGTACGCTTTTACACTGTCAGACGTTCTTCACCTATTTTACTGATTTCCCCAAACTATGCTTAATAATCACGAGATAACACATGTGAAGTTGCTTTTGTCGGTTATGTTGGTTATGTGTGAGGAAACGCTAAATTGAGACATTTCCACGCTTCTCTCTTTTAAAGTACCACACTGTGTGTCTTTGTTAAATTCTAGTCAACTGGAGCTGCTGTCTAGTGTGATCTCTAGCTCCCCAAATACTAACCAGCAGTGAGCTTCAGAATGAGCTCCACATTGAAGTGTTCTCATGTCATATTTTGAGAATTTAACGTCGCACCGATCGGTAATTTTATATTAACAATGGACAAATAACTGTGTTTTACAGCCACAAACCCACACAGGAATATCACCCCATTCTTCAGTCCCTGCAGCTCAACAAAGCATTTTAGTGTCTTGGTTCACAGCAAGCAGTTATTTTCTGCTTGGATGAGCTCAGTGTACATTTACCTGCTCAGCACCAAGTAGAAGACAGACAAAATAAGAGACTAGCCGCAGTGCAAAGTAGAACATTGGAAATGTTAAGAAACTAGATATTTTTACCTCAGGAGTTGAGACAAATACAAAGCCAAGAGGAAAGTGAATATTGGGCTTAAATGTGTCAAATGAATGGGAAAGTTATGTCTGCCCAATTTAGTTTAGTTTAGTTTAGTTTTTGTTGGTCACATTAACTCAACTCACACGTACAAACACACAAAGCAAACAATCATATTGTCCTGTTCCGTGTCCTTCATCTCCACCAAATCTATTAACATGTCAAAAGGGGAAAAAACTAAAGTATAAATAAGTAAATAGTTAGAGCAGTTTAATCGAAAAGGGGTAGGCTGAAGCATTTGCTTCTTTCATTCATCATTCAATAGATTCCAATGTGTGTAACAAACCCAAAACATCCATAACAATTAGCTTTATACTGTACATAATGCACACACAATGTTGATGTTTTTAAGCCTTAGAAATTTAAAAAAGGAGTAAAAGTGTCAATGTTTTTACAGCTTGTCCTGCTTTGCTCAAGTGGCCAGAAAACCCCAAAAGCTAAAAACAAACAAACAAAAATGACTATAAAGTGTGTGTGTGTGTGTGTGTGTGTGTGTGTGTGTGTGTGTGTGTGTGTGTGTGTGTGTGTGTGTGTGTGTGTGTGAGACACGCTCCAGAAACACCAGATCATCCTGGAGCTCCAGCTGTTAGACTTTTGGTCATTCCCCCTTGGAGGAGGCTTTGCACCGGGGCACAGCTGGTCACCCCCCCCCCCCCCCCCCTTCTCCCTTAGATCTATGCTAACCTTCAGTCTTCCATATCCCCACCCTGCCATCACCACTGCACTGACCCATCAAGCCTGGTTAACACAGCACCTGAGGCTAGGAGTGTGTGTGTGTGCTCCATTACCCATGTCAGACGTCCCCCTCCTCTTTCCCCTACCTTAAACACACAGAGAGACAACATGGTGCACAGAGACAATTTGAATAGTAATACAAGTCATTTGCATTATAGAGAGGGGTGAGGTCAAGGGCGGGACTGCCTGGTGTCGGCCACATGGTCAGCCGGGGCGCCGGTGATTGACGGGAGGAAAAGCGCAATGGCAGGGGCGATACGACACCTGACACGAGCGCACACTCACAGTCGCATTTACACACACGTAATAAAATGAGACAGCAGAGGACCGAGGGAGAGAGAGAGAGAGAGAGAGAGAGAGAGGCGGGTAAAAGGAAAAGAGAGGAGAGTGCAGGGAGAGTAGTGAGAGAAAATAGAGTTCACTCATCCGTGCAGTTCACTCCTCTCCACACACGCACACACACACACACACACACACACACACACACCAAACACAGGCTGGCCGTTGTAACTCGCTGGCCCAGTAACAGATGCTTGGAGCAGTGTGAGAGCCAGGCTACACCTGCTCTCCTCTGCTGCCCCACCTCCTCTCTGGTCCAAAGCCCCGCATCCAGACCCAGAGAGCCACAGTTCCTGCCCCCACCCCTCTTTCCTCAGCCAGGCCACCTATCGTCCCAGCCATTTTCCGAGCCATGCCCCCGCCCCCCTTCTTCGTCTCCAACTGGTTTCCTTTACGCAGAGGCCAAGCTATGAAGTCATCACTCCCCCCCACCCCCCCAAACACACAGAGACAGCTACGATGCCTACTGTAGTTCATAGATTTTTTTAATTTTTGATTTTATTTGACCTTTATTTACACAGGAGAGTCCAATTGAGAGTGAGAATCTCTTTTTTAAAGGACACCTGGCCAAGACAGGCAGCAGTATAAATATAAGACATACTTACAGAGAGAAAACACATTGAAAAAAAGAGAAGTAAACAAAAACAAGCTTTGGGAAGTCACATCTTCAAAAGAGAGAATTTTTAGGAGTCACTTTCCGCCTCTAATTCTTCCATTTTTGGATTGGATTTTCCGCTGAGCATAATCTTCACTCCTCTCTGTCTCTTCTTTCACACATTCGGATATGGTGCGAGTGTGCAAATTAGGTCCAAGTTGATTTACTTGAAAGACAGGCTGTGAAGTTAAGAGCTTAAACTCCAAGTTCAATTTTGAAAGTGGAACTGACTGATTGGAATCGTTCACTTCCGACCTGCTACAAC
Organism: Scomber scombrus; assembly: GCF_963691925.1. Classification (NCBI taxonomy): domain Eukaryota; kingdom Metazoa; phylum Chordata; class Actinopteri; order Scombriformes; family Scombridae; genus Scomber; species Scomber scombrus. The sequence goes on along the minus strand of NC_084992.1, from coordinate 18,126,442 downwards.
ACCTGGCCTGTTTACTGAAAACCTCAAATGGCTCGAAAAAAGTACTTGATGTGTGCTTGTGTAAGTGTGTGTGTGTGTGTGTGTGTGTGTGTGTGTGTGTGTGTGTGTGTGTGTGTGTGTGTGTGTGTGTGTAGGTGAATTTCTCACGTGCAGATTGCAGCTCATCATATTAAAGAATTTATTCATAAATGGTAGTTATGTGGTGGTGATGGAGTGGGCTATGAATATGTATGGTGAGTATAAGGTGTGTGTGTGTGTGTGTGTGTGTGTGTGTGTGTGTGTGTGTGTGTGTGTGTGTGTGTGTGTGTGTGTGTGTGTGTGTGTGTGTGTGTGTGTGTGTTACACCTGTGCTATCCTCCATCTCTCCTCTGATCAAGGATGAAGTAGTGTAGGCATCTCATTAGAAAGCTGCCGGAGCTAATTAACTAATTAACCAACCTATCCCAGGGAACCAAACCTTTGCCAATCAGTGGGGCCTAAATGAGCTGCGTTCACTAACCTAAAGGGAAGCCCGCGCCCGGCTGTGTGTATCTTTTCTATCCTCCCCCGCTCGCCGCGTTCGCATCCTACAACCTTGGCGCTGCTGCTCACGCTCGGCCAGGCTGAAACAAAGACGAGCTGATGATAATGAACGTTTATCTGTTCCTCAGACAGTGCTGGACGGATGCTAGTGTGAGTGTGTGTGTGTGTGTGTGTGTGTGTGTGTGTGTGTGTGTGTGTGTGTGTGTATGTGAGCGTGCGTGTGCGCAGCCACGCTGAAAGTAGTTTCTGTTTTTCATACGGAAAGCCTTGTAATCTGTTGAGCTTTGAATGCAGCAGATGGTACCTCGAAAGTGGCGCCACAACAAGCTTGAGCTCCTGTGTCAAAATGTGACTTTCTTTTTTTTCCTCCTTTGTGTAAGAATGTTTCTTTAACAATTCTGCAACATTTAAACATTTCAAAACACAGCGAATAAATGACTGCTTGAAACCATTGCACAAAACTCTCTCTGGAACATGGATTCATTGACGAAAAAAAAAGGTATTACAGGCTTTTATTTTAATAAGTAACTGTTAATATGACCCTGAACACACCTACACTCAACACTCTTCTGCAGAACTACTCTGAATTGAAGGAATGTGTGTGCTGTTATTTGTGCACATGGATGCATCTCCCCTGATAGCATCTCCTGCCCTCTCCTGTGCCCTCTGCTAGCCTTCTGTCAATGTTTGTACATACAGCAGTTGACTGTTGAATTAGTAATGAACACAGTTATGAAGCCTCTTTGTCCTGTGTGTGTGTGTGTGTGTTTCTGCTTCTGACTCCGTGTGTGTGTGTCGTGTGCACAAACCTTGAACTGCGACTCCCAATACTCTGCCAGCGCCATTCGTCGTCTCGAAGCTTGACAGTAAAAGAAAAAAAGGCTCTCAGGGGCCAAAAAAAAGCTTGCGATAAAGATGTGCTTCTTCGGCTTAAACCGAATGAGTGTTTAGCTGTGAATGTTGTGAAAGTCTCGGCGCCGCATGTGAGCGTTAAAAATTTAGCACGGTCGAGTGGAATACGTGCGCGCGCCCCCGATGTTCGCACATATCTTGCGATTCACAGCCTCCCACTGAGACACAGTGGAAAGTTGCGATGTATTCTAGCCTGCAGCTATGAGACCATCCATATACAGAACATAGCCGTCTGAAGCGTTACTGCAGCGGCACCCTGGGGTCTAACCCACGAGGAGACCGTGTGATGTATGATCCGGTTAGTCCCACACTACCCAGCAAAGAAGCGGCACTGGCTCTCCTCTCTGTAGGAATTTCACTGATTAAAGGACTAGTTTGTCAAATATTTGGCTTCAGAGCCGCACCCAAAAGTGGGAAGAGCTTCATTTGCTCTGTGGTCTTTTATAATGTCAAGTATGTTTCTGAAGTACATCAGTGCAGTGTGATACTAGAACTAGAGTGTCGATGCATGTTCTTAACCATGTTCAGTCTCTGATCTTCGCCTACAAACGCTTAGTTCTCTCTTCTGTGCCCTTTTTTAGAAGCCTCTTCTGTCTTATTAGAATGAAGGAGAATACATTGGTTTATCAATGGTTTGGGGTGAGACTGTAATTATGTTTGAAAAATACACATTGGCCCTCAAAATCCCTTAATTGTTCTTGCTCACTAGCTGTGGCGTCTCCTCAAAGCTTCTCCGTCTGACCTCCCTCGCCACCTCGCACGTTTTCCCTGCTTCCTCACGCTGGTTTTTTAATTAGAAAGAAACAAATGTGCTCATTAATTGGCTGTGAAGAAAAAAATAATACAGGAAGGGCAAAAAAATTAGAGGGAAATTAGATGAATAAAATATTTTGTCTTCGGTGCACGCACGGAGGACGAGATCCAAAAGAAAGATTTTTATATTTGAGCAAAGTATAGAGACTGTTTGTGGGGTTTTTTCAGGAAATAGAATAGGATCAAACGACAAGTGATGCCTTACACATGTAAACACGAGATGTCTGGGTGACTTTGCGGAAACGATCTGGCACCGAGTGCGCTTTGAGCAGATGTGAGTGGTGGAAAAAGCAAATTGGAATTGGCGCCCGATCTGACAAGTTGGCAGCGTTCTTACCTCCCGTCCTCGATATGAGGCGCGGTAAATTGAGTGCGGCTCAATATGGGAATAAGATGAGGAGATTTTGTTTATTTTTTCTTTTTTTTTTTCTTTTTTTTTTTTGGCTTGAGTTTTGTAGATGTCAGCAGATCCTCCCAAAAAAAAATCTGCTACCTTCAGAGTTGAGTAAATGTGTTTTTGACAGCTAATTGGAAACAAGACGTTTCACACTTTTCGCTGCCTGCTCTAATATCAAAAAAACTCTGCAGCAAGTCCGCTTATTTACAGAGATGCCCCGGTATGTACACACACACATACACACACACACACACACACCCACACACATATACATAAGACATTCAAAACTAACATGACATAAACCATTTAGGTGTCATGTGCTGTACATTTTGCTTCCTTACACTTGCAGCATACTACTCACTGTTCAATTATGCATTATATATAGCATGGATAATGCATGACATGAATATAGCTGATGTAAAATACCCTAAGGAACCCCTACACCTCTAACATTATTCATATACTTTGTGGGTCCAGTGTGTGTGTGTGTGTGCGCCTACAGTATGTGTGTATTCACAGTCATGCTATAAGAACATCTTGATTCCCAAACTGATTTCCTAGCAGGGGGTTCTCGGTCGCCCCCTCCCCTTCCCCTCCAGTTCTTTGCTTTGCATCTCCCAAGTAGGATAGAGACAGTTGTTGGAGAGGAGGGGGGGAAGAGGTGGTAGCAAAGACTATGATTATGTACCTCTCCATAAGTATTCATGAGTCAAAAATCTATTCACACACTTACACAATATTGCCTTGTGGCAGATCTCTTGACAGAATTGATGTTCCTGTGTGTGTGAGAGAATGTGTGTGTGTGTGAAAGAGAGAGAGAGAGAGAGAGAAGGAGAACAAAAAAAGGGAGAGGCTCTATCTTCCTTCTCCTCTGTTGTTAGGAAAAACTGCAGAGAGCTCCACCGGGGATTCCTTCAATTCCAAGCCTCAGTCAGCTCCACCCCACCTTTTCATCCGGCAGCAGGCCCCCCCACTCTACCTCCTCCTCCTCCTCTTCCTCCTGTTTTTTTTTTTTTTTTACACCGCAACTTATTTCACACTCTTCCTATCTCTCTCCATCTCGTCTTGTGCTGTACCTGCTTCCATCTTTGCTGTATCTGTTCCTCTGGAGCTAAGAAACTCACTCCCACCCCACTCCACCCCCACCACCCCTCATCTCTCTGCAGTGTGAAATAAATAAAACTAATTCTCCAGATAAGTGGTTCGTCTGAAAGAGGAAAATTAAATTAGTCGTTTTTGTCGTGTGTTTCTAATTTGCTGCTTCAGTCATTAGTTATAATAATAAAAAGCTATATTAATTTGTTACTGTCATTTTCCACACCCTATAAATACCAGATTGAAATTTCCAACAAGCGCATCCCGCCATCATCCTCCAGTTTCATTTTCCCCTTAAAATAATGAGTCATTGTTCTCTTGACTGATTCAGCAGTGAGCTGTGCCAGTGTAAAAAAAACTGCTTCAAAAGTTAACTAACTCCAAGATTTCTGGGTACTGAATTGATTGTATTAAGTGAAAGCATGGCAGCAACATAGCTGATACTATTAAGTTAATTGCAGAGTTTTAAATAAAATCTTTCTATGGTGAATAAAACAATGTCAAAACTACTGAAGCAGCTACTTTTAGACCATCGACAAAGTTTTAGAGGATAAAAGTGCTGTCAGCAAATTCAAACATTTAATGACTGTATTATAACAAATAGTAGCTCTTAATAATAAATAGGAATCAATAGCAATCTTTCTGAGTAGACTCTGACCTGGCATGGCAGATGAGTTATTATCGGCTGGTTATAGCTTATGTCTTAAACTGGCAATAAAATGGAAAGGTTTAATCAAATTAGCTCATTAGTTATTTCTAGCTCATTAAGGCTCAAATAACTCTTTAATTCAATTTATGTTTTTTTATTTTAAAGTCTTATTGCCAGAACTACTACTAACTTTTACACTTTTTTTTCAACATGAACTAAAATAAAATCCCTTCCAAATATTCTTACCCTAAAATGTTTACACTAACTTCTGGGTTACTTCAGTGCACATACTGTAAAAGTATATTTAAAGTTGACCCCAGTGAAAGCACCAAGCCACATGAACACTGTACTCAAACCAACCCTCAATCAATGTTCAGCCTTTCATATTCCTGTATGTGTATATATTGACTGATAAGAGAGATGTATCACTCTGTACACATTTTTTGAGTAAATATTGCAGTAAGAGATCTCACTCAATTAGCATTTTTCTGTTTGCAAACACCAATCAAACCTGTTCAGTGTGTGTAGGTGTTGCTGCTACACTTGACATACTCTGAAGTGTGAATCTGGCAACAGTCAGGCCAGACAGACTGTCTACTATTTCCCAACGTATCTCCGTCCCTTCTTTATTTTCCCCACCATCGCTTCGCTCCGTCCTTGCCACAAAGTAAGATCAGTCCACCTCACTTCTTCACCTCCATCGTACCCTCTGTGGTATCCTGAACCAGGTAGGTCAGGTTAGTTCAAAGTGAAGCCTCCAGCTTTCTCCCACAGTTTGCCTTCCTTCCTTTATCTCCACCTTTGTTTCTTCTCCATCTTCATCTCCTCTTCCCCCAACTCCGTGCCCTCCTTTCATTCCGCCGACCCCCTGCGTCTCTGTGCGTCCTCAGCAGCGTAGTTCAGCCAATTTCAGAGCGTCAGGGTGAGCAGTCTGCTTGTTCTGACAGCCTGTCCGAGTGCATACACCTTCCTCTCCTTTTACGCTCCTCCTCTTCCAACCCTTCCTCCTGTCTTTCAACTCTCAGCCCTTCCTTACTCACCCTTGCTCTCTCTCCCTCTGATCAGACTCCCGAGCCCTTCGCCCATCCTCTTCCTCTTCTATCTCATGCACCCGTCCAGGCGTTGTCATCTTCCCTTCCTCCCCTGTAACCCCAGGTTGGCCCTCCCATCCATCACCGCCTCTTCCTGTCTTCTCTCGTTGCCATGCATATGTCTCAAAATCTAATAGCTGTCCCTCTGTCTCCATCTCTATCAGTTCATCTGTCTCCTCCTCTCTCCTCTTGCGCCCCGCCACACACACACCACCACTACCATCACCCTTCCTCTGTCCCTCATCCGTCACGAGCTTCATCTTCCCCCCCCCCCTCTGTTTTTCTCCTGTTTTTGTACTTTTTCCTAATGAAAAGATCCGTTACGTTCTGAACCTGAGGATCGTTCATCTTCATTTTCTTGCGTTACGAGCGGTCCGTCTGTTCATTAATCTTTAGCACTCCTCCTGTCTTTTTCTCTCTTTTCTATCATTTATCTGTCTCTCTTCTGCAAACTTCAAACCGCTCTTCCTCAGATTTAACTCTTAGCCCATCTGAACCACATTCCCAGTTGATTTACCTGTACTTGTTTTTTCGCATGTACCGAGCACTAATGCTTTCTACAAGTGCCTCTGCAGTTAGCAATTATTGTCAGGAGAGGATAAAACCGTATAAAAAAAATCAGCTTCAACCCACATATAATTGCATCAAATAAAGAGATTGCCTTTACATGGATAGGAATCACTGTGGAGTTTAATTCAATACACTCTGCAATATAACCTCACAACATATTCCCCATGGATATGTTCCACTGTTCTCATTGAGCTTTTAATGCAACTAAGTACAGAAAACAATAACTATAACCTTTTATTTTTACTGTTTATTGTTACCATTAACAAGAAGACAGTGAACAACAACAAGAAGAAGACAGGGAAATTATTTTTACCTCATAATTACTTCTTTTTTCTCAGTAGTCGAAAAATGGACCTCAGCGATTTGAATTTTATCAGGTTAAAATCTTGAGTACTATATAATTTTAGGCTCTATGATTGGATGTCACAGTTAACATTTATTATTTTTTAATCTATGTAGGCAAGTATCTTTTATTTAAAAAACGGTTGTTTTCTAGCGTAGTTTCTAATCCATTGTACTGATAATTAGGGATGTAAGATAATATCAGCACATACTCAATATTGACTGATGAAAGCTTTAAAATCAAATATCGGCACTGACATGAAATAAATATTTCTGCACTTCCCTCTGTGGAAGCTGCAGTATTGCTAGCTAGCCTCCCAGCTAATAGAGGCCCTCCATGTGGACCAAAGTGGAGCCTGTGGAGGAAGTACCAGGACTGTAGACCAGAGATTAAATCCTTTCCATTAAACCTGTCTATCTAATAAACTCAAAGAAAATTCCACTACTCGTCCGACTTGGCAGGTTCATTAAAGTTTTAATGCTGAGCTCCTGACCTCCAGTCTTCCCAACTTCTTCCCTCATGTATTGTCTTTCTTGATCATACTTAGTACAATCCATGATTGCATGCATAATAGTCTCCTCAGCCAGGTGGAAAGAAATAAGTGCATATATGAGTATCGGCATTGGCAATCGTCCAAAATGAGTTGGAGAATATCAGCATATCAGATGTCTTCAAATAATCCAATATCATGCATCTCTACTGATAATACAGCTGGGAGAGTTTTATGTTGATACAAGCTTAAAAGTGCTTCAGCTTCCAGACACATTACATAGTCTATGCAGAAAATTAAGGCTTTTACCTCCTGAAACCTGCACGCCTGAAACAACAACCTCGTCATCGATATGCAAAGAAAATACAGGATCTTACCTTTTCCTTCAACATCTACTTTTATGAAGTGCCTTTGAGAAAAATGCAGAGATTGCACTCTTTTTTAGCTGACCTTCACGTACCCTGACCTCTGACCTCTTGTTGGGGGTTAAAGGAGTAATGAGAGTCCTCTGAAAGGAATCAATAACACATCACATTATGATTGTTATCACACTAATTGGTGTTAGCGGCAGCCCTTATGAAACCAGTGCTACTGTTATCTTTCTAGTGGCATTAGTTTCCACAGCCACATTAGCAAATGTCACATTTTCACTGATTTAAATTAGTGGTTAACAAAAGCTCTGACAGTGTTCGTTTTTCCATCTTTACTGGTCTGTGTGTTAACATTGCCAGAGGTTCGCCTCTTCATTACGTTGAATTAGCAGTTATCATCAGTCGAGCCACTGCTAGGTTTCTCCCTCTTCATTGGTTTGCATTAGTGGTTAGCGAGGACAGAGCTAAGGTTTCCCTAGTCATCTCCTATTAGCAGCCGTTTAGCCCCAGCTTTCCCTTCCTATTACTGTGACTGACAGACCAGCCGGGTGGAGGAGAGCCAAGCAGTCAGAGGACGACAGACCAGTGCACATTTCACTCTGCTTATGCATCCAGCACGCACACTCACACACATACATCAAGCAGAATGCCCACAGTTGCAAATGGCTCACACACACATACAAGCCACTGCTTTGGGAATACAAAGGACCTTGCCTCAACGCGTATTTATTTGATACTCTCGTGCGTAACACTTGCATCACCTCACAACAACCAATACTAGATTATTTATCCCATAATACTTTGTCTCTTTGGCCATTGTGAGAATTAAAATAGCAAATTAGTCCCCAAAACCTCTGAATGGCCGCCCACAGCTCACATTATTTTGAGTAAATCAAAGGTCTGCCTTTGTTAGAGTCAGGACAAAAGTCTCACAGTGTTTTTGACAACTACTACAAGCAAATAGACACATACGCACCCACACACTGACGCACAAACAGGATCAATAGCCACCATTGGAGTTTGTGTGTGAGCCCGCAGGAGGCAGAGTGTATCTTTTATCCAGTGTTCCTAAGCTGCCTTTCTAGTCTGAAAGTCCTGATGCATTTGCTGCTGGTTTGAGTGTGATTGTGACTGTGCTTCATAGCAATCGTGTTCAAGGGATTCTGATTGTAATTTTTGTACTGCTGTTTTTATATAAAATAAAGTGAAAAATTAGATTTAAACCATATTTTGTCTTTACCGTTACCCTTGAAAAGTAATTATTTAAGTCATGGTTAGTGTATCAGATTGCCGGAGACAGCAAAACCAATATTCCACTTTCCCCCAACTGGATTTTTTTTCTTTCTCTCTGTAGCTCAAAATGAAAAAACAATTTTACTAATGACCTACAGTTCAGCGGTAAAGCCCAATTTACTTATTTCAGTTTCATGCGTGCACATGTGTAAATAACAGACGCCCAGTCAAACATATACATTGTCAAAATGTGATGTATGTCGTGGAAAGATTGTGTTAACCAGGTTTCTGATAATCCCTGGATTTCTCAGTAATACATGGTATTAAAGACATCTGTTTACTGTACAAACCACAAAAAAAACATTTTCAGGTTGCTAAGTGCATGTAAATACACTAACTGAGGAAGAAAGAAAGAAGCTCTCCGCTTTGTTAAGTCAATGTTGCTCAATGGTCCTTGAGCTTTGTGAAACAAGCAGATGTGAGTGACCACACAGTAATGGAATAAAGAAATAAGAGACTAAGAGAGAGGAGAGCATTTGAGTAAGTTATTAGAGTGATTGCAAAGGGAAAGAGAGAAGAGGGGTTCGTTGATTAAGGGTGGCAGAGAAGGTAGAAGAGTTAGATGGCAAGAAAGAGCGAGCAGTATGTATGCGAAGTATGGGAGCTGATGAGAATGGAAAGGACGGATCAAGCAAGCGAAAGGGACACCAATCAACACCTCCTGATTGCCTCAGGTGTCCCTGGGGAAAGATCGATCTGTGGGGAAGGGGAGAGAAGGAGCGGTGGAAGACAGAAAGATAACCACCTCAGACACTCCTCAAAGAATACAAAGGAGTGTCATATCCTCCACCGTCTCTCCGTCTCTCTACAGGCCACTCAGGGGAATGAGCCGAGATGGCGTAGGGGTTTGATGTTCGGCTTGGTTCAGTTATTGTTGACAGTAAATGAATGCTCTGACACTCCTTTCCCAAATGCATGTACTAGCCAATCTGTCCACACATCAATCACTCAACCTTTATGTATGTAACTCATTACTTAAACCAAACATAATTCAAAGTAGTAAAGAGAGTGAATGGAAAATGATCACAGACTGCCAGCATGACAAGCGAAATTGACTTACAGCCTTGTCAAGTCTTTGTCCAAAGGTAGCTTTACTGAAACACTCATACACACATATGTCACTAGCACAGGGGTCTTTGAATACAAGCTTTATATTTGTTTGCTACAGACATGTCCTTCAAATGAAACACCCTCGAGAATGACACATTAACATTTTCTGATCTGACTTTACCATGGTCAAGATTTGGTTAGGGTTAGGAACAAACATGCCTTGGGTTAAATTAACAACCTTCATTGTTGTGGTTTTAAAAAATAACTTGGTTAAGCTTGGAAAACAATCGTGATCATGCTTAAAAGTTGTTGAATGTCACGTGGAAATGGGAAGCAAACCATGACCTCAACGGTTTGATGTTTTGTTAAACCAGCCAGGGACTTTATCTTTCTCACTGTGCAGACTCTGTGGCTCTATAACAACGTCCAACTTTATTCCAAAATGTATTCCAGTCTTTGTCACTTGAACATAAACATGTCATTTCTTGGCACTTGCTGAATTAACCGATACTGTTGTTTATTTTGGTAGGACAATCTCCATGGTCTATACTGTAAGTGCCCAGTGTACAAATTGATTGATCATCATTGGATTTCACCTGCTGATAGCACCATTACAACACTAAACAGATGTGTCATACGTTAAGTGGCCATATTGTTCTTTATGTATATATCCATACAAGGATAATGGGAATGTTTGCCCAAGCTAACCAACCATGAAAACAAATGCATTGCATGCAATCTTTAATAAGAGATGTTTTCATACTTACATTTTTTAAATTCACATTGTAATTGAATTGGCTTTGCTAGATGTGTGTTACCAAAGCTTTTCTTCAACTTGCTTGTCAACAGTCTCAAAAGACAAATGACCCATTACAGTTTTTGTGGTCTCTATGTGGTATCTGTAGCCACTGTATGTCTAATTCAAAGGAAAATCTTTGGGGCGGTCAGTGCTATGCCATAACCCTTTAACACGCAAGTAGAAACCTGAAAGTAGAAATCTAAAACGATCTAATGGCTTGTCAAGAGTTTGACTATGCCTACTTTATTCAAAGGACATAGCCATGCCTCCAAGTGCTTCTTAATCAAAGTTTAGCCATCCATACTAAGAGTGGGTGCAATAAAGAGGAAAGATTGACCCAATTATGTGTACCTGCTGATTACCTTGTCTTGGAATCATGGAGAAGCACTCAATCTATGTCGCTGCACAGAGCTCTCAGACTGATTCTCCCACATCTCTAGTGCACATCCCTACCTCTGGCTCCTTGTTCCGCTTGTGACTTCTAATCACAAAGACAAGGCTGTGATATGAAGTAAACCAGCCATGGCCAAGTCACGTTTGTGTTCAGCTGACCCTAACACGACAAAATCAATGTCCTCTAGACCCTTTCCACTTCAACCTAACGCATTTACTCTGTCTCCCTTTCTATCCTTCCTCCCATCACCTCCATCTCCCCTTCTCAAGCTTGCTAATGAATTATGAATCCCTCTAATTCATATCCGCAGCAAAGTCCTACATCTCTCCAGCTTCAATAGCCAACAGAGGCTCGCCTTACTTTCATTGAGAGCGATGGTGGCCTAGGTCAAGGAAAACAAAGGTTACTTTATTGTTGTTTTTCCTCCCCACTGGCATTCAGTAAATACAGATGCAGATAATAGACTTAGTCACCGGGAAATGTGAATAGAGTGGGTGTATTTGTTGACTTTACTCAGGGTTCCAGTGTGCGGATGCTCATAGTAATGAGCATTAGTGAATACAATTAAACAGGATGTTCACAATTTCACAATGCCTTCTCCAGTGGTGATAATTAACAAATATTCCTCTGTTCCTGTCTTAACATGTTTTCACAGCAACATGTTTGTGGGCGGCTTTTGTGTGATTGTGTTAATGGCTTGTTGGATCTTTTAACAACATCTGAATATTTGAGATCGAGGGTCTGCTTCAGGCATTTTTTGTGACTTTCTCTAACGGTCATGCTGACTTCATTTGAGGGATTGGCCAGTACAGAATCCTAGGCAGGATTTGGACCTGTGAAAAGCTTTTTATATTCATTCTTCACACTACTACTGTTGTCATCTTTCATGTGGATAACTGAGTGCAATACAATGAATGCCTGAAAAGATAGACTGTCCAAAAATGTAGGTTGCTTTCCACATTTGTACAATTCATTGTGTCTCACCGCTCTCTATGGCTGCAGGCACACCTTTGAGTGTAGCCACTCAGAATGGGTATAGAGATTTTTTCACCTTAGACATGGTTGGACATTGTATGAACTATTTTGTGTGAAGCACAAGTAGGTCATAAAAGTGTTGTCATTTAGTCTATTACAGCCTTTGAAGGTATCTGAACCACTTTATGTTATCTTATAACAGCAGTTTGTGAAGCTGGTGTTAGGTTTTAGTGTTGAGGGATTGCACATTTTGGGAATCCGCACAGAAAATGATCTGATAAAGTGTAATGATTAAATACAGTTTCTTTGTCAGTGTCATTATAGAATTCAGTGCTTCACCCACCAATTTCATTAATGTAGGCATATCAGACTGCCAAGTTTTTAGCACCACAGTTATCTCAGGAGTATTATCACCTTATGAAAAAATGACTCCCATGAGGTATACAGAAGAGATCACCCTAAGTTGCGGTATCAGAATAAGTATTGGGAGATCCCTCATTTTTAGCACAACTTGAATAAGTTTAGAAATGTTTCTAAATCACATTATTTTGGGGTCATAATACTAAACTCTTTACACATGAAGATATTACTTTAAACTAAGGCCTGTTGTTTTCACCTCTGTCTCTTGGTTAAGGCTACTGTTCTCAGACCAGTCATTGGGGGATATATTAAGAATATTTATTTTATGACCTTTTTTCCCTGTGGACACAGGAAGAATGGCTGTTACCATGGTAACAACTAATGGATCGTAATAAACTCAATAAACCCTTTCAGTCTTAGTCACTCTGTGTGGATTAAAGATTCACTAATGGCTTTAAAAGGACAGCTGCAGTTTAACCAAGTTTATTTCACATCTTGTAGATTTACATTTCAAAATTATGATAAACTTGAAAAATGTTTGTAGATTTGTTTAGCATAATTTGCTTATTATTAATAACATCTCTCTCACAAACAGTTAGCTTTGGAGGAGAAAACATCGTCATAAGCCTGAACTGGTGCGCTGTGTGTAGAGCAGATGACCTTATAAAGAAATCTGTCTCAAGTCGACATCGGCCCATACTGAAAGTAGAAAAAACAGTTGGAAACCGAACAATAAGAGCAGTCTGAAGCCGGTGCTTTCTGCTCACGGAGATATCTTCTACATACGTTAACCTTCAATATTTGACACTTTCGCCACTTTAAATATGAACATCCGACATTGCAATATTAAATAAATGACTGAAAGTAAGGAAAAGCATTATAGGTCCCCTTTAAACCCAAGGCAGCGAAACTAGTTTTGTGTTTGAACATTAGAATGAGAACAAAGTTTAAACTTTACCCTTGGTGGCTGACCTTCTCCCTCATTGTATAAGAGACCTTCAAACAGAGTAGCAGAGGACAGTGATTTTATTAGCCATTCAGTGGATGGTGTGCGTGTATGTTCATGTGCACGTGCATGTGTAAATGTTAATGATATAAGAAATAGAAGGATGGCTAAATGAAAGCCATGTAAAATGTCAACGGTGCACATGTATGTATGTGTGTGTGTGTGCATGTTTTTCAATTTTCATTATTGCTCTCATCTCTCCCTTTTTCTCTAACTATCTCTCACTCTCTCTCTCTCTTTCTCTCTCTCTCACTCTCTCTCACTCTCTCACTGTCTGCCTCTCATGCTCTTGCTTTGCAATTATAACCTCCATTAATTATGAATCAGGCCCCGGATGAACAGGGTGAAGCCGCTGCCACTGTCGATTCAGCCAGGCGGCAGAGAGACCTGGCAAACTCCTGAGCTGTTGATGTCGCCTACGGAAGCACTGCGTTTTAATTTTCCATTTATTAATTCAGGTCGCTACCGGTATGAGCGGGGAGTGGATGGGTGGAGGAAAGAAGGGGGGGAGGCGCTGGAGGGACTGAGAAGGGGAAGAGTGTGGTATATAGCTATAATTATCCCACATTATTAGTAATGATAATAATATTGCTGAGAGAGTGGAATTTGTTTGCCCCTCAGCCTTGCCCACTGCTTCATTTCAGAATGTGGAGTGATGAATTAATAAAAAACTTTCCACTGACTGGCTGGTTGAGTGGCATATAGCGTACTTTTTTTTCTCCTCTCTCTCTCTCTTTCTCTCTCTCTCATTCTCCAGGTGACTGGCTCACTCTTTCGCTGGGAAAATAGCATCACACAGACCCATTTTCAGGGGAGTGAATATGGGAAAGAGGTGTAATCATCAAAATTGAGGCAAAGCGCTCTACTTTGTACACTTCAATTCATCAATGAGGAGCAGTGCACATTCTGACATTTTGCTTGAGTGTGTGTGTGTGTGTGTGTGTTTCTGTTCCTGCACAAGGTGACTGCCTCATAATCAGGGCAGGGAGTGCAGACAGGTCTGGTTGGACAACGCCCTGCACGATCTGTCAAAATTTCATCACTATACGCCACGACCAGACACTTGATCACCTGAAGTCACCCTAAGCAGTGCTGCATGACTTGATAAATAGAGAAAGAGTCTTTTAGCAATGTTTATTACAGAGAACTTGGTGTCCATCATGCCACCTGGAGACAAGTTTCTAAAAGTCCCACTCAGGTAGGTGAGGGTGGTTAGTGTGAAAAGTGACAGTGTTCTAGAACAAGCTGCAGCAACTTGGGCATTAATGTCTCTCAGAGTTGATGACGGAAAGAGTCTTTTCAGGGCAAAATGTTTTCATAATTAAGTCCCAATGCAGTATGACACGCTGCTAGATTCTGAAAGAGTGATTTGAAAAATGAGCTGGGTTTTTTTTTCCCCTCTGATGTACCGCGTCTGAAAAACTCTGTTTTGCCGACCAAACTCTCTGATCCCAAGTGATTATGAAGTTGACAGTGTTCAATCTTGCTTTCTGAACTTCGTGAACCTGAAAAAGCTGCTCTTAATGAGATACCACCATGTTTCTGCCTCTAAACACTTAAACTCTGAAAGCCCTCGTCATGGCAGGTCCCCTCATTAACCGTCATGTTCTCCCTCTTTCACTTTGCTTGTTCGTTGCTTTCATATCCCGATTGTCTCTCTCCATCTCTATCTGCCTCCTGAGGCCGACCGTGTTGTTGTCATTTATAAAACGACACCTAAGAACCTTTGTACTCCTCATTGGCCTGCTTTGACAGATCGGATGCAAGGAATGAGTAGACAAGTCGAGTCAACGAAAGCAATTAGCACATTGAAGGGTCCTGTGTTGTTGCATGTCACTTTGGTTATCTAGTTAGAGCTTCATCTTGCCAAGACCAAGGGGTTATTTGTCTTTCAAAGCGATAACAGTGTGTGTGTGTGTTTGTGTCAGCTCTAAGGGCTTTCTTTTTCCTATTTTCCATCACCTTCTCTTGACTTAAAGGTACAAGCAGTAGTGGAAGGTGTACTAGAAACCCTTTACTTAAGTAAAACTACAAATAAAACAATGTAAAGGTACAAGTTACGAGTAAAAGGTTGAAATTCAAACGCTGCCGGAGGTAAGAGTAACGCTGCATTACATTATTGGATTGTTAATACAAATCCTTCAATGAATCACTGTTGTAGCTTGTCAATGTGATAGTTTTGTTTTGTGTCTCATGTGACTTTACCTGTCTACGTTAATCATGTGACTACTCCCTGTCTATACTGATCATGTGATTATTTGCCAACGTATATAGGAAGCAGCCTAAGGGGCTTGCCTTGATGAAAGCCTTAATGGCTGAAACAAGTAGGCCAGTTTCTAAGTATGACTAAGTAGCCATGAAGTATTAAAAGCTTTTTTAAAATGTGAGTTCCTTAGATCTTTTCAATAACTCTAAAATAATGAAGAGCACCAGAGGGATACCTTTCTACACCAAAGCAGCACTCCATGCATCTGTAGAGTAGAGTATGTTTGTATGTCTTCAAATATGTCTGGAGGGGGTCTTCAGACATACTAAGCAAGTCCAGCGCTTGAACAAATGTGCTTTCCACCACTTTTGTTTTTACAGATGCTTTTTAGACATCCTTTTGGCTCGAGTTGCAATAAACACACATTCACACATAGACACATTCACATTGTCCAGTGTGTGATCCTTTATGCAGTTCTGCTGTGGTATAACTCAGCCCGGGATACAATAGCAATTAGCAAGTCTAATGGCACATCGACTACCTTTGCCTCCTTTTTGTCAGCTCAGCACCCTTCTCCCTCCTTCTGTTCAACATCACAGGACGCCCCGTTGAAACAATCCATAGAGTGAGATCATCACTCTTCGCCACAGTGTCAGGCCACAACACAGGAAGTGTTTTTATCCTAACCTGTTGCGGATTAAGGACGCTCATCTGGCGGTGCACGAGATTAACGAGTGTTGTCACAGGTCATTGCCGACAGATGGCTAGGCTATCATTAGCATCTTAATCATCGCGGTTATATTCGGCTGATAGCCATCACAGTGCAGGCTAATTTCAACAGCCTAGCGCTGAATAGCCATCAGATATTTTTCGCCGACATTGTCATGCTGAACATAACCGCTCCAGTACCGGATATCACTTTGTAGGTAGAGAAGTAAAATATATAACAGCTATCACACATTGGAGCATGCTGCCAGTAATTGAAGCCAAGTTACTGTTTATTTTTATAAAAATGTGAAAGTGCACATACTATAATACAGGAGCTAGACACCAGTTGTGGTTATCTTAATATGGTCGATGCTAACACACAGTTTAATCCTATGAAACATGCCAGTCAAGTCATTTTATCAGCACTGACATACCATCCACACACCACCTAATCCTGCTTATGTGCTAATAGAAATGTGGATGTTCACTGTATCGCTGCATACTCCCAGAAGAAAACAACAATATTAAGATGGCTTAACGCCCTCATCCTTCTGTCTTCCATACAGGAGCACACGCTGACATACACACACATACCACCTCCAGTTCTGGTCGAAGAGGGATATTATTTAATGGAATCATGCTTTTTTGCTCTTATCGGCCTTTCCGCAGACACCCTGCTTGCCCTGCCAGGAAAACAATGAGAGCACAAAGCCTTTTGTTAGGACGAGAACCAAGCATTTCCACCTCCGCTGCCCACCCATCCCCAAAAAATGCCACCCACACTGTATTCACACCTCCCCAGTTTTTATCTCAATGTTGTCTCACTTCCATCACCCCCCCCCCCACCCCTCCTTTTTCTCCATCTTCCCATCCTGCTTTTGGCAGCACGTCCGTTTTCTTCTTCTTGTTTTTCAACGCGGTCAAGATGTGCTCAAGATTCGCTTATCATAAGATGGGGTGGGTGGTGGGGGTTTGGAGCGGGAGAATGAGGCTGGAAGGCTGTGCAATCTGCCCATCATTATCAGCTGCTGTTAACATGGCGACTTCAGCACTATGGCGAGAGGGAGATCAATGTGAAGATAGTACGTATTGTCTCCGATGTGTGAGCCGAAACAAGGAACAGCTCCTAATGACATCATGCTTATTCCACCTGATTCAGGAGTGAAAACCAAATTCAGTCCATTTGTGATGCAGCTGTCTCTCTCGCTCTCTCTCACACACACACACGTCAGCTTCCTTTTCCATTAACATCATCATCGCCACCAGCACCACTTCCGTCAATTTCACCATCCAACCGCACCTTACCTAACATGGACTGCGTCATTAAAACATGATTAATTTCCTCCGAGCGGCTATTACAAACCTTAATCTTCCTCCCTGCACCCATTGTAGAAACCCTAATATCATTCCAGCCACACGAACATGCAGACACACATTTTCACCACGAATTATAGAAATTTAGAGATAGCAGACTCTTATTACTTTATGGGTAACCTACTGTATGTCTTCAGGGAGAAAGGTGTGTGTGTGTGTGTAAGAGTGTGTGGTTATTCAGCTGCAGAAACATTAGCCCGAGACCATCAGATAAAGACGGGTTGTATGTGTGTTTCTGTGTCTCCTTTGTGTGTGTATGAGTACATGCAGCCCCCTTTCCTTCATGAATATGGTAAATGTGTAAGCCCTGCCAATGGCCAGGATAAAGGGCTGCGTGTGAATAAACTTTCTATAATTACAAGCTGCGATTAAATCACCACAACCAATCTGCTACATTCAGTCCCAAGGCGTGCACACACACTCTCACACACACATAAATATATACTCTGTATTGTCTCTTGGATAAACACGTCTTAATGGGCATGTTATTAATGATGATAATAAAGGTGATTGGTGAGTGTTCTTCTAGACGATGCTTGATTATTTCTGTTTCCCCTGCCATGTTCTTTCACTAACTACACACTCTGGTAGGAGATCAATGATTGGACTCCATGTTAAATGTTTTCTCTCAGTTCCTCCCTCTGTCCACTCTAACTTTTATTAATTCTGTCATCGAATTCTTCTTTTCTTCTCAATTTTTCTCTGTTTCCATCTCCCTTTCCCTCCCCTCCCACACTGTTTCTCACCCCCCCCCGGTCTCGTTGCGGACCAATCAATCGCATATTCTATCTTTAATGTGGTCTATCATAATTTTCTCATTATAATCAGAGAGTGATTGGATTCTGGGGGTAAATGAGGGATTCTGAGAGGTAATTAGCAGACTAATAACTCCAAGTTCTGACACGCTGAAATAAGAGACGGATGGAGGGACTTTGACTCTCTCATCTGCGCCAATGAGAGGAAGAGGGAGGAGAGGAGGAGGAAAATCAGCCTCTTCTGAAAGCTCTCCGCACAGATACATCAGTAGCAAGCCCAATATTATTCTGTGGTAGTGGAGGAAGTGGGTAAGGTGTGAGTGGGTATATTTGTAGAACAGCATGTGCGTTTTGAGTGTTTGCATTAATTCTCCTTCTTGTGGAGTTTCTGTTGTAAGTGAAGCTGGCAGATAGTAGAATAACTATTTCTACTACTGATGTTCTTGGTTTTGACAGACAGACTGGATGATGATGCTGTGTGGATTATATTCACTGGCATCAATGAATATTACCGCACCAAAAAACAAAGCACATGACTTTGGCCAGGGTTAATATCCTGCCCATGGTTTCTGTAACAAAAACACTCTGGTTAAGCTTAGGTTAATAAAAGCTTAAAGTAAACACGCCATCTCACATTTCACTTTTCCAATATTTAACCAAGACCACAACTTTTCCAAAAAACTTTAACCAAGCGCTTGGAGTTCCTAAATTTAAAGAACCACATAACTTTTCCGACAATGCACTGACATTGAATTGCAAGAGTGTGTATTGTAGGGAAAACAAATAAAAAAACATTATCACTCAGGATATTGCAGATACATTCAGTATGAACAACTTGATATTTGTATGTATGTTGATTAAAATTATATATATAACAAAATTCTTAATCTTTTCTAAACCTATTTGCTTTTGTAAATCAGCAGTATACTAGGACAGACAGATTATATGATAGCTGTAGGGTAGCCTTAAACGCTGCTGTTGTCACAGAAAAGGTTAGGAAATGGAGCAAAAAATGCCAGCACACACATTTTCCAGAGCACGACGCAGTATATATTGTAGTTCATGGCAGTGCAAATATTAGAATGGCCTGCATACATGAATTCATTACTGTCTCAACACATGGGTGCACACATGAGCATTAACACTATAAGCTCCAATTAGTGGTGTAACAGAGCTTAGTTGATCCTTGATCCGTATAGATCGCTCCCCCGTTGTTCGGCACACATGTGAATCTTGGATTGACTCACAAATTTAATGTCAAAGTCAATTTTAATGGAGACAAATAAACACAGATTATGAAGAGCAAAGACCAAACCAGCATCTAACAGGTCCAAGTGACATCTGTAGGTATGTTTACATGCTGTCTAGCTGTCTAGCTGCTGACTGACATTTGCTGTGACTTTTCCACGGTGAATCGTTGTTCGGTGTCTCATTCAACATGCTAAGCTGGAGGACAAGAAGTCTGGTTATGTTTGTAAGCGATCATCAAGTTTTGATGATGAGGACATAGGCTATTTATTCATGCATTACCATGTTTAAGGGAATCACACCTCATATTATACTTTAATTTAACAATTGAGAATTGGGAATAACCCTAACCCTTTAAAATTTTATATAAACATTGATCATCTTGAATGTTGTTTTCATTTAAAATCATGGGCAGAAGTTCCTTTCTTTAAGTATTTTACACTTTTTTTATTTTATTTTTTCTAGCTGATCCAAAAAATGATCCAATCCGTGACTAAAAACCACACGTTTTGTGATCTATTGCACCCCTAGATCCTTTTATAATGTTACACACTTATCCTTATGGTCATATATAATACCTGTTATAGTTGCATGTGTCCATTGGCCTCAGGTGCTTGTGTCTCCCGGCCAGCGGAGCGAGTGTGATTAGCCAGCACTGCCAACCATCCATCTTGGTTGGTGGAGAGAATGAGGAGGGTTCGGTTGACAAGAGACCTGGCCTGGCCTGGCCTGGCCCCCAGGATACAACTATGTCTCATCCACCTACCCACATACACACACACACACAAACACACACACACACACACACACACACACACACACACACACAAAGACAACACACACACAAACACATAGCACCAAGCCTGCAGGTTAATGGCTTTGACTCCTGCCTACTCCATCTCTCTCTCTCTTTCCCTCTCCTCTCTCCTGTCATTCCTTTGTCCTATTCAAATGTTTGCTCTCCCCATCTTAATCTCTCTCTGTCTTTTTCACCCCGATATATCCCCACACCACTCACTTCCTCTATGCCTTTCTTTTCCATTTCTCCATTCATTTCCTCCATTGCCTTTCCATCTCCTCATTACCTCACTTCAGTTTTCTCCTATTCTCTCTCTCCCCCTCTCTCTCTCTCTCTCTCTCTCTCTCTCTCTCTCTCTCTCTCTCTCTCTCTCTTTCTCTCTCTCTCTCTCTCTCTTCTCATCCTCTCTCTCTCTCTCTCTCTCTCTCTCTCTCTCTCTCTCTCTCTCTCTCTCTCTCTCTCTCTCTCTCTCTCTCTCTCTCTCTCTCACCCTCTCTCTCTCTCTCTCTCTCTCTCTCTCTCTCTCTGTCTTACCTGGAGTGTGTGTTGCATATGTATGAGGGATGTGACAAACTGCTGCTCTCAGCGCAAACACAGCCCAGCATCCAAAGGCTGAAGTCGGTACGATGTGCAGAGAAAGATGGAGAGAAGAATGGAGAGAGATGAAGGGGGGCTGGGAAGGAAAAGAGGAGGTGAAACTAAGAAATACAGATAGAAAATGTAATATGCTATGAATGGGCTGCTATTCCCACTGTTTGGCTTTTGCATTTTGTTTTTCATCTTTATGTTTTCATTGTCTTATGTAATACAAGAAAAATGTAAGTGTAACATAATATTAGTTATGTGTTATACTTCTGGAATAAGAATTTCAGGATATCCTTCTAATTTTGTGCGTGGCCACTTGATCTAGAAGTTTCTGCTCATCTTTATTTATGAGAATTAGCAGCTGGTGTGATGTTCCTGGCATGAAAACGACTTTTCTACAGTAAAGCAATATTATCAAAATGTACCATGTTCTATTTTAATTCCTTTAACACCGCATTCTTCAATGCAAATGCAATCTGCTGTTTTGTACGAAGCAAACCAGTATCTGGGTTTGGAAGGGGTTGGGGAGAGGAAGTAGAGCATGAAACAGTTGGTGAGGCTTGCAATTGTGAAGAAGAACGAGAGAAATGCAAAAATGATGAGTGACAAAAAAGAAAAGGTAGAAAAAGAGTAGAAATGATGAGTGAGCAGTAAACAGAAGTGGGTGAAAGGATGTCTACTTTCATAGCAGCAAAGTCAGAATACTCACCCGGATAGGACATCATCCTGACACTCTGGGTCAGGCTCCATTGTAGTTTATATTATATATGCATGAAAATAACAATAGTCATTTATAAAAGTTAAAAAGTCATACAAGTTTTGTGGGTTAAAACATTTGCAATATGTTTGTGCACTTTTCACTTGAGTGAGTCAATCTGACAGGTCTTCAAGTGTCTGAATCTTTTATTTCATTTTATCTGGTGCACTAAAGGGCTCAAGAATTTGTGAAGTTAATTTGGTGAGAGTTGTAAAGGTTATTTAGACACTTGACAATTCATTTGTTATTTCTAAGTAACTCTGAAACCCCCTAAAAAACAAGTTATTTGTATGCCAAGTGAAGTAAACAGAGATGGTGAAAGAGAGATGATATAAAAACTTTTAGATTTAATTTTTATCTAACAAAGTAGATTGAAGACGAGACACAGAAACGATGTGACGACAGGAAAGAATGAGAGGAGAAAGAGAAGAAAAGTAGTGAGGAGACAGACAGACAGAGAGGTCATCGTCCCTCTTATCATCTCTAGCTGTTTGCTGCCTTTGGCCAGTTGCCAGGCAACCGTGTGCTTGACAACAGCCGAGGATGAGTTGATGCGGCTCTGCTGTCGCAGCAAGGAATTGTGGTTAGCCAGTGTCAACCAACCTTTCCCCCCAGCACACACACAAGGTCAATAAGAGGGCACTCATCTTTGACCAAGGGGAGAGGAGTGAAAACAGTATGGAAAAACTGTGTCTGTTTGCACACAACACACACACACAGACACACACACACACACATCAAAAGAGAAAAATATTATGCACATACACTGCATGTGGCCAGGCTCACGAATGTAAGCGTTAATATCAGTGAGGTAGTGTTTTGCGGTTGTGTGTTAGTGTGCGTGTGTGCCCTCCCTACTGCATCCTGCTGTGTCCATGAATAAGTGAGTATCTGTGCATCCCACTGTGTGTGAGCCCACCTGCCCGTGTTTTGCTGCCTCTGCTCCCCTCTTAGTCCCCAAGCAAACACCTTGATAGAGACCCACCACTGTTTACACCTGTAGCTTATGGTAATACTACCATTGATACACACACGGATACACACACGCACACACACACACACACTAAACACCCACAGTGGGAATGGAGAAAAAAGACCTCCAGCAGCTGCAGATGAGAGTACAAATAGATAAATAGGAATCTGAAAGTCCTGAAACATCTTAAAATGTGACATTTCAAATGTAGGCAGTTCACTTTATATGTCATGTAATTTAATCATTTGGTGCAATAATTAAACCATCAAATATGTCTGTAGATGAACTCCTATGTGGGTCATATTCAATTGTGCATGAAATGTCTGTTATTCCAAGGCTGAAAATAGTTCCTAACTATTTGCTCTTGATTCACTAACGTTTGCTAAAAACAAGACATGGAATCAGGTGTTCTAGGAAATGAATGAACCTTTTTTTTAAATGCAATTATGTATGTGTAACATGCTTTAGTACATGCTTGGGGACTGAGCTCCACTGACTTTGTAGGGAAGTTGGAAAGCATCTACTAAACCATGTTGCTGGCAGAAGTAAACAAGCAAGTATTACTGAAGTGGCATCTTACTTTTATTGTAAATGGACTGTACTTATTCAGCACGTTTTCTAGTCTTCAAACTACTAAAACACTTTTTAAAATAGATTTTGTTGGCATAGACACCTTTATTTAGTAGCAGACCAACAGGAAACATGGGAGAGAGAGGGGGGTGTGACATGCAGCAAAGGACCTCCGGATCGGGATTCGAAGCGGGGTCTGCTGTGTATATGGGATGCACTCTAACCACTCGACCACCTGCGCGCCCACTACTCAAACACTTTTACACTACAAGTCACATTCACCCAATCACACACACACTCATACACTGATGGCAGGAGCTGCCACACAGGGTGCCAACCTGCTCATCGGGGGGAACTAACATTCACACACACATTAACACACTGCCGGTGCAGCCATTAGGAGCAATTTGGGATTCAGTATCTCCAAGGACACTTCAGCATGTGGACTGGAGGAGCTGGGAATTGATTTGCTAATCTTTCACTTAGTGGATGACCCACTCCACCTCCTGAGCCACAGCTGCCCCATTCATACACTGTAATGTATGAAAAATATGCTACTTTTCTTTTGTTTCTTTTTTTACCAGCTTTTCCTCCAAAATATATCAACAGGATCAGATAGAACCTATCATCAATATGTTATTGATATAAAGGTCATAATTTAAATTAAAAAAAATAAAAAATGCAGTCAATTTTTAATCAACAGTTTAGCAATTTTTCACAGGAAAATCCATCGAATTGACTAGGCTGTTCTGTTATCATCTGCTAAAGTAAAAATGAATGTTGTCACACCTACACAGGGCCAGTGCTGGGCAGTGTGGCAATGAAGGTCGAGGTCTCACGCTCTCTGGGTACACAATACTTATTCAATTGTATTGTGTTTCAGAGCTTTATTAGATTATGTACAGTATTCACCTGATAACAGTGCAAGAAATCAATGATTGCAAGTTTGTTGATTCATAATAATAAGCCAGCGACAGTGGCTGAATAGACTGAATAACATCCACATTGACATCCTCCACACTGACTGTCGTGACTGCCAACCTTGATGAACCCAAACAGGAGTGCTTTCACCAAAACTGTGAATTTGGTCTGTGTGACTCAGGAATAATGACGGCATCACCAGAGAGCACAACACATAAACCAGAAAGGGGAGAGGGGGACTAATGCATTTTTTTTTTTTTTTTGGTCTTTTCATGTGATGTGTTGACAATAAGAAAAATATAAAATAATGCCAAATTTTCAACATTTCCTGTCTAAAAATATATATCAAAGCTGTGTATAGTAAAAAATATATTCTCAGCATATGTATATCACTATGTATGTACTTAGTGACTTTAAAAATTGCCCAAAATATAAGCAAATTTTTAGCATTTTACCTTCCTGTCATTATCTCTACTTCCTTACTCAGACTTTAAACATTGCATCATATAGATACAGCTGTGATAATAGAAATAAATAAATGTGATAAAAATAAACAAGGCGGTAGTGATTCTGTCATGTTCAGAATGAATGCTCTGCTCCTCTGCAGTTTCCAGTCATTTACCAATACGTCAAATATTTCTGAATGCTGGGCCGCGGCGCTCAAATGCATCATTTCTTCCCCAAGTTTCATTCATTCATTCACATGTGACAGATGAAAGGATAAACCCACAGATAAATGAACAGATGACCAAATGTCATCAAAGGAGAGAAAAACAACAAACTAAATATATTTTACTGCTTGTTTTGCTCCTGTATCTCTCTGCATCATGTCTGCTGCTATATCTTACACTTCACATGTGCTTGCTCGGCCCCTCCTCTGTCATGTCGACGTTAACTAATGGCAGCCGAAGCAGGAAGTACTCTGTTACGCCCGGCTGCTTGCTCTGCTTAAGAGAAACGGCGCGTTCGCAATAATGCGATAATACTGCTCTGATGAGCTGTCACTCAAACACCTCGCTGCTGAAAGAGACGACAGGGTAGAGACACTTTTTATTGGTGTGTGTCTAAGTGTTTGGGTGGGCACGAGGGAGGGTTTGAACATGTCAGTGTGTGCGTGTATGCGTGTGTCTCATGTTTATGCTAATTTACAACTCAGTATGTCAGTTCTGTTATCAGCAGACCTGTATTGTGTTGCAATATTGCTCACCGTTTTAAGTGTGTGTGTGCGCTTTTGTGTGAGTACACATGCGTGGGTGTACGTGAGAGAAAGAGAGTACCAAAGAGAGAAGCAGTATGTGTGTGTGTGTGTGTTTGTGTAGGTAAACACATCTTGTCTGTGTGTCTTTATGCGTGTGTGTTTGTGTGGCATTAATTTAGCAGAGCTCTGGAAGCATCCAGGCAGGCCAGTCTGTTAGCGTAGCCGCTCTGCCACTACTTATTAATCAACCTGGCAGACAGACAGTGGTGGCACTGCCCCTCTGCCTGCCAAATAGGGAGCTGGCCTCACTCTGATAACTTTCAACACACGACACCCACTGCTCTGAGGCTGCCAAATTAGGAGCAACTCTGGCTAAGATAAGTCTAATAGTCCCATGCTGTGGGAGGTTGATAGACTGTGGCTTGCCTGTAAGACTGATGGTTTTGGTTGGAGCTGTGGGGTGGGGGTAAGAAGAAGAAAGCAGAGGTTGTGAGTTAGGGAGCAGGGGGAAAAAAACAGAATTGTGAGTTTCTCTTTCTAGTTTATCCAGAGAGAATGCAGCCTGCACACAAGCTGTGTTTTAAACAAAACTTGGCCCAACCCCGAATGTAGGAAGTGTCGACTCTGAAGAAACAGCAGGTTGGCCAAATGTCAGTGTGCATTCAAAGCGGAGCAATGCTCAGTTACTCTGCCAGCTGAAAAGATGATGCTTATTTACAATCTTTGTTCATGTGTTAGTCCAGCAGAAGCGATGTCACTGCCAGTCTCTGTCTACAAAACTTCTACCAGACACAAAACAGCAAATTGATCAGCCAAACTGTGACTTTGGATGGGTCACAAGATTTAATCCCTCTGCTCTGTGCTGAAGTGTAAATAATTGTCAAAACTTCAAGTGCAGCAGAGTGGAATCTTTAAGTGCATATCTGTTAATTTGGTTCTTTTATGGTCTGGTAAACTTAAAGACTTCATAGCTCGGTTTTGTGGCGATTTAAAAATCATCTGAATAATGGACCGTTCTGGTGTACAAAACCATAAAATGTGTTGTTTAGAAGAAAAAAAACCCGGCAACTGAAGGGTTTTCAGGTTGCCTTGCATCTATTTATGTTGCTTTATGAATTATTCATCAAGGTCTTGGACATCTTTCATAACAGTCAGTCTGTAGATTCACGGTACACACACGTAACACTGACTTCAACTTCTCTCCCCCACTCTTCTTCTCTCTATCTTGCTGTTTCACCACCACAGGACTTTGACTACACTCTCTATACACACCACTTTCACTCAACATCTCACTCCTGACATTTCTTCACTCTGTTAGCTCCCCCTCCTTCTTCTGAACCCCTGAGTAAAAGCACAGTCTTTCCTCACATACACATCAACTGCAGAATCTCTTTGCACCCAGCTGAAGCCATTGTTTTCCTATAATGAGAACGAACAGTGCGGTGAACAGTGAGTCTCACAGCTGCGCTGCACTAAGAACCGCAGACCAGTCGGAATATAAATCTTAGTCACCGTGCTCGGAGTTCAAAGTACCTGAACCCTATTTGGCGCTGACCTTTCGAGCATAGCCAACCAGATTACAGCTGAGTGACAAGCATAAACATGGAGGAAGCATCTCAGAGTTTCCAGAGATATAATCAAACCCCAACGGCACAAAATCCACTGCGATTTTTGTCGTTGTGCCAACAGTCAAAATTGAAGGTCATGTGACACTGAAGACTTTTTATGTTTTATAATTATATAAAAAACTTCTGCACCACTTCTGGTCGCACAAATTAAATCATTACCTTGTGAGCCATAATATCAAATAGGAATCCATGTTTAAAATCAAATGAATCCACTGTTACCTTGAGCAGATATGTTGTAGATAAGAGGCCAAGTCATACAACCGAGTATCTGAGCTTTGCTTGGGTGAAAAAAGGATTAAAGGACACTTTAAAGCTACACTGAGTCAGAGAAAGTTTGCTTATACAACGTGTAACCATTAATAAGACTAGTGGAGCTAGAAAATAAAAGTAAGGACAACAGGACTCCTGAGCGGGCCGTGACTTTAAGATGATACTGCTGATACAAAGTAGATCTAAGTGTCAAGCTGCGTCTTTGTTTGGGTGAGATTAGGATTTAAAGGCAGCTTAAATAGAAGCTAGGTCAAGGCTAGAGAATGGTGTCACCTGTAATGAGGCCAAGTAGATTCATGACAGGACAAGCTGATAGCCACTGTGGGTCCTAGTGATAGGTCAATAGTTTTTCCCACAGCATGCATTTAATATCAATTACACTGAATATAGCAGATGATGTATAAGGTGATGTACTTTCCATGTATGAGAGAGGATAACTAACAGTGGACGTTGAGATGGAGAGAGAAGAGAGGGGACAAAATGTACCTCACAGTCCTGTTGGCAGGAGTTGTGATGTCAGCAGCTCTGAAATACCATCATACTGTACACAGTGCTGGAACACGCACGCACACTTAAAGTTTCATTAATACATGTCCAGGCACAGCTGGCTAAATTGGTGAGAAGAAAGGCAGCGAGGGACAGACGGAGCAGATAACAGACTGAGAGTGGTGGAAAATTGCAGGAATAGATGCGCACTGTTCAGCTGTGTGACAGGAGCTCCCTCTTTGTGCCTGTTGTTAAGTTTTTTTGCATTGTATTTTGTCGGCAGTTAGAACTATGTCTAGAACTATGAAAACTATGTCCTTCAATCTTTAACTGTATGTCATTTTCATGCACTTTCAACATCATTTATGAGCACATTTTAAGAGGTGCAATTTTTGTGATAATTTAGGGAGTTTATGGTCAATATGGGGAACTTTAATAAGAAAAGAAAATTGCTGCTTCTTCTTTCTGTAACTTCTAAATTGGTGTAAATGGTGTTGCTTGTTCTTTACAGTGATTTATTGATAAATCAGGACCTTGCTAGACATTTCATGGACTAGGTTTACCACACATGACAGGCGAGTCCTGTGAGTCGAGCCCTGTGTGGCCTTCCTCTCCCTCGGAGCGTTTTCATTTAGGGCATTACCTCCATGCATTCAAGACAATGAGTGATGCGACAAAGGCGCAGACACAAATCATAAGGTTTGACAAACTGTTATCCGGCTTTGCACACGGGAGCGATGTTTTCCACCTCGTCTGACAAAAGCCTTCAGTGCAGTTATTTGTTAGTCTTTTATTGCATTCTGTAACAGTGGTAGATAGTCCAATAGCCTATCTGGATCTCAGCCAACACTGATGGACTCTACTGTTCTGTGTCACCACGCTTGTGTCATCCTGTCAGTGTGATGAGACCTGCTTTATTACTATGCTTTTAGGAAGAAGGCCAGACATAAAGTATCTGATCAGCCAAGTGAGACTCATCTGGCTTTCATGTTTGTAATGAATCTAATTTATTTTCAAGAAAGTTAAAGGTGCAGTGTGTAGAATCAAGTGGCATCTACATCAGACTTGGCAGACATGGAATAAAATATTTATAGTATTTTTTAGTGAGTGTATAATCACCAGAATATAAGAATTGTTGTGTTTTCATTACCTCAGAATGAGCCCTTTATTGCAATCTACAACCTCACCACTAGATGGCACTAAATCCTACACACCGATCAATCGGATAAGTTCAAACTATACTGATAATATAATGAAAACCATAGCGGGCAGTAAGATTAACATGAAAAGTGAAAAAGTGAAGTATATATTTCATGCATTTTGAGTTATGACAACACCATGTAGTTAATTATTTAGAACTGTGGGAGCTGGTAAAGAAATTGTGACAGACTGGAGAATAATAGTCAAAGTAAAACTTTTATAAATGTTCGTTCTTTATTAATAAGTAATATTTTCTCCTATCATGAATGAATTATATTTCTGAGTGAAGAACAGTCATGACTACTACAGTTAGACATTAAGATCTCTACAGTAGTATAAAAGTGCTGTATAAATGCTCTTATGGTGGACATGTGCTCTGTTTGTGCTGGTGTGTTTTCCTTATAGCCCTGCCTGTCCCTGTATGTTTTATTGGTTAGCTATGGCTTAAACCTGTCAGCATCTACTCTAGGTAAGCATTGAACAACAAGACAAACGCACCCTCAAATACACACCAAATGTGTTTGTGCACCATTTTTCAGAACATTGTTTATCCAAATTGTTTACCCAATATACATGCAAGTGGAAGGTCAAAATAATCAAACGCTCTGCTGAGTGCGTGTGTGTGTGTGTGTGTGT